>NW_024882573.1:170000-243815 GCF_019059575.1 Amphibalanus amphitrite
GTGAAACTATCGAACATTATTTCAGCTACTTAGCACTCAAGGTGATACGAGTGACTCTAAGCATGAGCACATCAGAAGTAGACCAAGCCATGCTTAAGGCCATGACGGCCTGTCTTACCAGTCCTGAGGTTCGCAACTCTCTGAGAGACATATTCAGAGAGGAGCTTGAATCGAGAGACAAGGAAATCAAGAATCTCAGGGAACTGGTCACTGAGCAGCAGAAGATAATCGAAGCTCAAACTGAAACGATCGATGACCTCGAGCAGTATTCGCGTCGCAATTGCCTCAACTTTAATGGCGTGGCAGAGACGGCGAACGAGAAGCCTGTGCGTCTGGCCATAGATCTGGGTCGAGCTCTGGGAGTGCAGCTGCAGTCCAGTGATATCGACCGTGCTCACCGAGTTGGCCGGCCACAGACAGACCCGAGCTCCAATCGAATTCGACCATTGATCGTCAAATTCGTTTCGTACACAAAACGAGACGAAATCTGGCGTGCCCGCAAACAGCTCAGAACGGCACTACCTTCCAGACAGTCTAGCCTGACACCAGATGCGATCAGAAGGGCGTACGTCACTGAAAATCTAACCAGACGCAACCAAAAAGTCATGTACGCCGCCCGCCAACTGAGAAGGGAAAACAAGATCTGGGCAGCTTGGACAGACGACTGCATCATGAAGATCAAGGTGACCGAAGGTGGCGCGACGCGGAAAATCAAGACAGAAGAAGAACTGCGACGCATCGTTGCGACGACGGAAACGGTTGGCCGCCCCCGCCCAGCTCAGGGGGCGGCTGCTCAGCCGGGAGCCGCCTCAGCCCCACTGCCGACGCCCGAAGCTGACACGCCGTCCCGCCCGGCTCCGGGGACGCCGTCCAGGACGCCGGCGTCGACGGCGCCTATCCGGGGAGACAACTCGTCGCTGGCAGGCCCAGCCGGCGACAAACCGTCGTACGCAGCAGCTGCCGCCGTGGTATCGACAGTGGAGGGAGAAAAGTAATGTATCTGAGCCTACCTCCATCGAAGGCGTAAAGGTAAACTCTATTTGGCAGCGCACCGTTGTCTCGATTACTTGGCGCGAGTAAGACAATATATGTGCATACAACACGGTGTGTCATTCGACCGATTCCAATTCGCCTTGGTGTCATTCGCGAATATTATATACCTTACGCGAATAGATCCTCATGATCATCGTGGTTGAATTTGGATTCGGAATTAGTTGCCAACTATTTAACCACATGTTTGAGTGCTGCACTATAGAGTTAATCAGTTCTCAAAGCCACCAACGGTAAGAGGAGACATACTGAACTGTTCAGCTTTGTGCCCAGCGGTACAGATTTGTGTTGTGTGAGTTGCGATACCTTCACCCCATTATTATCAGTGTTCATTTGCTTTTTCTATTTCGTTTAATGTTCTGTTTTTTTCCTCTAGGAGTGTTTCTAGCCACTGTCACTCGTGCAGCCCCGACAATTTGTGAGGCATGTCCACCACTGCTAGACTCTGCCCGTGGCCACCTGTTAACATGTTTTGGCTGCCCAAGGTCAGGGATTCATTTTTGCGAGTAGATGTAAAACAGTTTAAACGATTCAAACAAACACTTGTCTATTATCAGAGCCTCAGCAGCATGCGTATCTCTAGTTTACTATCCATGTTCCAGTCCAAGTTTGCCCCTTAATCCTAATCCTATGACACTCTCACGACTACTGCACATGATTTACCCTGACATGGACAGATGCCTAATCATGAGTGGTGTGGAACAGAATCCTGGTCCTCAGCATCATAACACTCTAACAATATCACATGTTAACATAAACAGCATCACCTGCCCAGGGAGATTAGACGAACTTGCACTTTTCACAGAAGACAACAATGTTGACATTTTACTGCTCACAGAGACAAAGTTAGATGACCAAGTCCACGACAACCTCTACAAACTTCCTAATTATCAGGAGCCAATGACTAGACATAGGACGAGACATGGGGGAGGAGTAGCCGCTTACTTCAAGCCATCACTGAGTGCCAGACGTTTACCTGAATTAGAAATAGGTGAAGTTGAGTGGATCTGGTCGCTCGTCAGGCTACAGAAAGATACTGTAATTATCTGTTGCATATACCTCCCACCTAATCTAGCTAGTAATGTACTCTCTGATTTCCTTGGCATGCTTTCAGAGAGTGTTTCATCAGCCCAGATGTACAATCCATCATCAATATTCATATTAGGTGACTTCAATGCTGGGAATAATTACCTAAGTCATGAGTTCTCTACAAAACACAGTGATATATCTCAATTTGAAATAAGCCTGAAGGAGAACATTGAGTCCCTCAACCTGACACAGTTGATTTCACAACCCACACGTATTTCACAAAACACAGCAAACTTAAGAGATTTAATTATCACATCAAACAGTGAGATGGTGAGAGATAGCGGGGTGCTCCCCCCATTTTCTGAAATTGATCATATTCCCATTTTCGTTTCTGTGAAATGCATGGCGGAAACAGTGAAAACTAAAGTAAGATATAAAGAGATATGGGACTATAAAAATATGAACACCGACAGGTTGTCACAAATTCTTACTCATACTGACTGGGAAGCAGTAGTCAGTAATGACATTGATGTAGCAGCAGTAAATTTTACAGAAACATTGTTAAGAGCTGCTGCAGAGACTATACCTACCAAAATTATTAAAGTGCGAGTGATTGACAAGCCTTGGGTCAACGCCTCTCTCAGGAGGGAGATCAGGAAAAGAGACAGATTATTTAAACTAGCTCAAAAACACCAAACTGAACATCACTGGAACAGCTGGAAAAAACAAAGAAATCTAACTACCAGTCTGAACAAAAGTCTCAAAGTGAGACATCTCCAACAGCAATGTAATGAGCTATTAGAATCTCAAAAGAATCCCCACGAGTATCATCGCATTTTAAAGCACATGCTGGGAAATGCCAAAATAGACACCTTACCACCCTTAGTTGACAAAAATGGAGCCATATTAGAACATGACTCAGACAAAGCTGACCTATTAGGAGAGTTCTTTGCTAAACAGTCATTGCTGGAAGTCGATGAAATGACACCAGTGTCTGCCCCAGTTATTGAGCCTCCCATACTGGATAAATTTGTGATCACAGAGGATGAGGTACTTTCTGCCCTCAATGCCATTGACCCTAACAAATCAACAGGTAGTGACAATGTGCCAGCTAAACTTCTGAAGATGTGTGCTATAATCATCAAAACTCCACTGACCAAACTGTTTAACATGTCACTCACCCAAGGCGTCTTCCCATCATCATGGAAGATTGCGGACGTCTTACCAATTTACAAGAGGAAAGGATCCAAGTCAGACCCAGTAAATTATAGGCCTATTAGTTTATTACCATGTATTTCCAAGGTTTTTGAAAGAATAATATTCAAGCATATTTATGATCATCTCACTGAAAATGCTCTGCTTACAGACCATCAAAGTGGCTATCGGCCACACCACAGTACGGTGCTTCAATTAATCCACTTTACCAATAGTCTGTACACTGCCTTAGACAAAGGTGACGATTTTACCGTGGTCTATCTGGATATCAGCAAATATTTCGACAAGATATGGCACGAAGGTCTTTTATTTAAGTGTAAAAACTATTGTGGTATTACAGGGGATCTCTTTAAGTGGCTCAAATCATACTTAGAAAATAGAGTTCAAAAAATCAAAGTTGGAGAAAGTTTTAGTCGTCCAAGAACCATCAACGCTGGATGCCCACAGGGCTCCGTGTTGGGGCCCCTTCTAGCACTCATCTATTTAAACGACTTAGCAGATCGAACTCACAACAGCATGTTGTTCTTTGCTGATGACACCACATTATTCACACCACACACACACAATGCAACCAATGCTCAACATTCACTCTTACAAGATCTCACCACCATAGGGAAGTTCGGCAGCGACTGGAAAATCACATTCAATGGTGCCAAAACTATACAGCAGACATTCACTTACAAGACCACACACGATCCTCCCAAACTGACATTTGACGGTCAAGCGATCCCATGTGTAACTGCACATAAACACCTGGGATTAACCATATCAACAGACATGCATTTCCACCAACACGTTAACGACATCATATCCAAAGTGAATAGGGCTCTAGGACCTCTATACCCACTGTCACGAATCCTTCCTAGACACATTCTCAAAAACATTTATACTGTTTACATTCTCCCCATATTTGACTACTGTGACGTGATCTACGATGGACACCTGACTACTCATGACTCTCTACGACTTGAACGACTCCATAACAGAGCCGCTCGACTCATCACAGGAGCTCTTCTCAGAACACATACCAAAACTCTACTACAAGACTTGGGTTGGACCACACTCCAAGCACGAAGGGAGATCCACAAACTCACCACGCTCCATGCACTTATGAAGGACAGGCACACACTACCACCAAACACGATTGCACTTCTACCCGACACACGAGCACAAGACACAGGACGACCACTTCGCAATGCGGCATCACTCACGCTCCCTCCAAATCGAACTACATCCTATCAAAAATCCTTCATCCCATCCACCATAAGGATCTGGAATCGTCTGCCATCACACATCAGGTGTTTACATTCATCACGTTCCTTTAAGCGAGAGATACGAGAGCGCTTGGGCGAAGCCCCACAACCTTTGTATTACAATTTGGGATCGAGAACGGGAAGCATTTTGCTAACTAGATTGAGACTCGGAATGTCGCATCTTAACGCACATATGTTCGGAATTCAAAATCAGCTTGTAGATGGTCCGAATTGCTCCTGTGGCTATCATTGCGAGGACCAAAAACATTTTATTTTGCACTGTCCCCTTTATGCTAATGCTAGGATTAGAATGATTTTTGAAATATCACAATTAATTCCTACTTTCTCACAATTACTTGATAAAGTACAACTTGACATACTTTTGAAGGGAACTCACATAACAAGTAATCAAGCGAAGCAAGTGGCGCATATCATTCAGGGATTCATTTTTGAAACAAAACGATTTGCTTAAAAAAAAGATGCCACGGGCAGTAGACAGCAGATGTGGTCTACTATAGGACCAGACGGGCTCCGCCGGCCTGTGGCGGAACCCTGAGTTGCCGAGCATTGGGCCCCCGCCCCTATGACCCATCCGGGCCAACCTGGGTACCGGTCCCACTTGAAAGGGACCGGTCGGCCGCCCGGGCGGGCGGGGCGCCGGCCTGTCGGGTCAGGTCGGCGCTCCCCTCGCCCGGGCGGTGGTTAGGGGGCACCCCCGGGAAAGATGATTTTCCGGGGGTGCGGGCGGGGGCTCGCGGCCCGTCTGGAGCGCCGGGGAGGTATCCACCAGATCTCCCCGGCCCGGGGAGGTATCCCACAGCTCTCCCCGGGGCCGGGACGGCATATGCCATGGAACGGCACCGTCCCGGTCTGGCCAGACGGGCCGCCGTACAAAGTTAGGGGGAGGCCGCAGGCTGGCGGAGCGCGTGTGGTCCAGCTATAGTGGTCGGAAGGTCTGTCGGGGCAGCGGGGTTGCGCGTGGGACCTGGTGTGTGTGTGTGTGTTTATTTCGGTGATGCTCTGTTTCGTTTTGTTTTGTTGAAGAGGTGCCTCGTAATAAGTTTATGCTTTTGCACCAATTCAACTTTATTTCTGTCCATTGTCCATGCCCATAATCATGAATAAACGACAAACAAACAAACAAACATCAGTTAATTTTATATACCTACTGCGTGCACGTGGTTTACCACGTTACTTTCACCCTTTTGGTCCCGCTTAAACTACCCAAATCCTTGCATCGTGCTGGGCAGACGCCCATGGCATTGGTGCCTCTGAAGGTCTAAAATTTACCGTGGCTCTGAAACTCATCGATATAATTTTTCGCTATTTGGGCCTCTGTTGGGTGACGTAACTAACGCATCAGTGACGCCATTGGCACCACTGGAGACCGTCGCGGTTCGACCACGTTCTCTATAGGAGTATCACGTGTCTCGGCGACCCCCGGCTCATTTGCGTACAAAGGGTGCGGGGGCCGGGTTGTGGGTGGATTTGAAAGTGCCAACTGGCTGCTATAGCACGTGCTGATGGCTGTCGGGCCGGCCCTTCCGCCTCCGTTTGCCATAAGCGGTCTCTCATCGGAATACGCTTTGCGTAGATATTCAATCCAGATCTGGGGAGAAGGTGTATCCAGGTAGGTAATCTTCCGGATTGCGTCTGGAATAGTTCTTAGAAGACATGTCATCAACCGTCGGTTTTGGCTTATGGTATAGCCGGATTTTTCAGTCTGAGGAATTGTTCCTATTTTGCTTTGTTGCAACTTATGAAAAGCTTGTTTTCTTTTGATTTTTTAGATGGCTCTCCAGTATCTACCAGTCTAGTCTCGTCTGCTCTGCCCGGATGATGGCACAAAACTGACTTTCAGTCCAGTCGATAAGGGCTTTGCAGTGACACTGCGGTGCTGGGTCGTCCCCTCGTCACTCAGTTTGAGCCCTGCGCTGAAATAAGTCCATGTACGCGGCTCAGTTTAATCCGAAACACGCACAATCGTGTAACAAGGGTGCTGTATTTGTCTGACAAACCAACATCAGGTTGGGACGGTCGATGATAGGGTACACTAGACACAAACTAGCATAGCTATGTTGGGCGTCATTATTATGAAACGTAAATGCGATCGATGTAGCACGTGCTTTGAAATTACTATTAACTTTTATCTGCGCTCAGTGCAATTTGGACCATTTATACCCATGCGCTGCTTATCAGGCTACATGCAGCGACGCAACACATTTCTTTTGCTCAGAATTTGGCAAGTAAAAATTAGGCATTTATCTTCTAGCACCAGTTGCATTGCAATAAACACTGAGCTTTCGCTCTACCGACAACATAAATGATATCACCTCTCTAGCAATTCAAATTTGATCACTGTTGGCCCTAAGTGTTGGTGGTTTCGTGCTGCTATATTATTGGTATTTCATGCGGCCCGGTTGATAACGAACCCGGTCCATCGCATCATCGTGCCACATTCTGTATGCGAGCCTCGTAAAACGGCCCCATGAGGTCGTTAACTGAATACATTCTGCTCACGTCATGTTATTAATTGGCTGGTAACATTTGACGCCGTAATTTATGTGCATAAAGGATGGTATAGCCAGAATGCAACACGCCTTATGCTGTGGTCATTTTGTGGCATGATGAAAAGCTGGTTAAGGATGTAAATAATGATATAAATGATTGAAGAATTGTGGTCAGCTTTTGAGGTGTGGTTTTACCTATGTTCTCTTGATTCTCTCACTCTCTCTCTCTCTCTCTCTCTCTCTCTCTCTCTCTCTCTCTCTCTCTCTCTCTCTCTCTCTCTCTCTCTCTCTCTCTCTCTCTCTCTCCCTTATTCTCCTTCTCACTCTTTCATCTCCTCTCCGTTCCTTCCTCCCTCCTCGAGGCTTCCCGGACCCCTTTAAGACGAACATTTTCTCAGTGTAACTACCCCTCAGCACATCTCTCCTCAGAACCATGCTCATGCATGACCCCTTCCACTACTGATCGTGTGCCTGGTGCAACTAGTAATGATCCCTTTCAGTGCCATTTGTAGCGACGATTAACTGCTGAATCGGTCTCTAACGGAGCTCGTTCACCGTCCATCACTAGTTCAACATCGCGAATCTCCGTACAGAACGGGGTGAGGTTTCCTTCCCAGAGTTTCGCCCCTTTTCGTCTCGCTTGTTTCTTGAGAGTCTTATTTTGGGTTCGATGAAGCGCGCATTCTGCGGCTGGGTTTTATCGGGCGTGAAATATGCAATCGTTAACGTTTATGCGCTAGTTACTAACGTCTGGCTGCTTTCGGGACGTAGGGGCATATGATTTCATGGGAAAGTAGGCAGTCGGGTGTCTTTGCTAAGCCCGCGATCGTCTTTGCGTCGCATTGTCTTCTTCACACCATAACGTCATGACACTAAATATTTAATCATATGTTTTAGGGAAGTCCATAGAAGACTGCTCATGTGGATGTTAAGCTGTGACATCAGCGACCGATTCATAGCCAAGGCCCTAAGTTCTTCCTTTGTTGGTGTTAGTTCCGGGTAAATCATGGAACTGACGAAGCGATGAACTGGTGGTCCGCGAAATGAAGAACAAGTTGATCCAAAGGATGTACCAGGCCATATGACTGCATTCGCTACTTTGAGAGAGGAGATCTTTAAGCATCCTTTGCTTGATCTGGTCTTCCAGTGTGCCTTCCATCGCTTGACCAGGTCCTCCAGCGTTTCTAATCGGAGAGCACCGCCACTGGTGAACGAACAGCGGTCGGATTATCCTCAGACAGTTCTCGCGGTGGGGTGCCAGATGCTCTCAGGGGGCTGTCGTTCTAGTAACGAGCTATGATTGAGGAATCGCCGGTCGGTCTCGACATGGACAAGATGAGGAATGATGGAATATGGGGAAACCATGCTGAAACGGGATATTGAGTTCACTGTGACTGGTTAGCAGTTGAATCCAAGGTGTTGCTTAGTGTACGCTCATTCTCAACCTTCCAGACTGATTATGCCTCCTGAATTACGTTGCTCTTAGTTTGATGATTTATTTTGTCCTCGTTTGTGCATGATGCATCGGTTCGCAGCTCTGCCAGTGTTAAGTTGGCGTGCTGGTATGACTTATCGGCATAGTAACAAGACAAGCTACAAATGACACTGAGATTACTCGTGCTCATTTGCATATGCATCTGCAACCTTTGCTCACGATTCTCTTCAAGGGAAACGAGCCCTACCTCAGTCCCTTCTTGAAAACTGAGTGAGCAACTGGCCAGATCTCGCCCAGCGAGAAGGCATCATTTTCAACCGCCCCCCAGCCAGGTGTTCAAACCTCACAATCATCACCGCCCAAATGACTCGGTGGCTGGCCGTAACCATCCTCGAGCGCTACCCTCCTGCGCGATGACCCCCGCTGCAGTCTCTCCCATAATTTACGGACCAATCTGGCCAGGCCCCGACCACTGGTGACCGCGTACGGTGACCGCGTCCAGCCTCGTTACCAGTTGCGGTGGACCCAAGACGGACCCCTGGTGAACACCCTGATGGACGCCACACAGTCACGAGCGGGCGCAGGTGGCACTGCTGCACAGGGGCGAAACGGGTTGTGGTTGACAGGACGGCTGCACCAGGTCATCAGGTGCATCAGACTTGTGGAGTCGGTTGAGCTGATTTGTAATTGTGAATTAAAGTCGGGGAGGCTTCGGAGTCCGTCTGTTTGTGTCAAGGGCATTTATGTCTAATGGTCAGTTGAACGTTCGTAGGAGTCCTGACAGCAAGAGTTTTAATTTCGAAAAGATGCTGTTTTTTATGAGTCTTCTTGAGGCGTTTCTTGGATCATAAGCTTGCCGGTGCTTTACGACGCGCAACAATTAGTTACAACAATCTTTCTCAGCCTTGTTGGTGGCCCCTTTCGTCACCTGTTTCCACCCTCCGCGTTATATTCGGCGCGAGACTTCAGTAGCTGGAACCCGTCATCATCCTCTCACCCCGCACCTGGGCCTTAGACCGGTCCGTTCCCTCCTAACAATCTCTCCTGCACAGGTGTCTGTGTGCGCGAGGTCGGAGACCACTCACCCCTCTCGCACCGTGCAGAGTCAGTGAGGGTGCGGCCGTGCGCCGTGGCCGCCGGCACCGCGGTGGTGCGATCCTGGTGATAGCACCTCACCAGCTCACTGCAGATGAAGGGGAGCAATGCGCTGCAGGACGGATCCTGGCGCAGGGCCTCGGCTAAGGAATTTTGACTACTGGGGCAAATCGTCAAAGTGTGTTGGCGCCCTGCTGGGGGGGGGGGGGGGGGGGGGTTTGAACACCTGCGGTTTTTCCTGAGGTTTTTCGCGGATATCTCAAAAACGGCGGCGCTCCATCATCCATCAATTTTACACGTGTTGTAAAAATTTCAGACCAAGATCATTCAAGATCAGGTCACCAGGTCACTTCAAGTGACCTCATCTCATAAAATGTTTCAATGTAGGTATGCCGTAGCTACACCGACGAAGTGACCGATCGCTTTGAAACTTTCAGCGGTTGATAAGAGCAACAGCATGTACAAAATTTATATCTCGGAATTTTCACATCGGTGACCTAAGGTCAGCTCAATTTTGCGATCTCTATTATAAGTCAATGGGAGAAAATTCAAAACCACCTCTTTTGGAGGAAAGTTGTTCTAAACACTATATGAAACACTGTAGGTACGTGACTTCGACACACTGAACATGAAAATAACACCCGTGACCCTTGTTTATGCCCCTGAGGTCATCTCAGTTCACAAATGGTATCTAACAGCTTTTCGCGAATAACTTTGAAAGAGGCATGCTAGAGCGATGAAAATGCCTTAGTTGTGTTTTGCTCGACGATTCAGATCGACTGATATGCAACATGACAATTTCCGGTCAGATCATGACCTTGACCTGAGGTCGAATTTTCAAGTTGACGTTCAAGGTCAAATTGTAGTTAATTTGATGTCTTGACGAGAGGAACACGATGTCGGTAAAAGAAAGCTCGTGCAAGGCATGAGTCAAAAGTTATTGCAGAAAAATTGTTCCCGAAAAATCGTCTATTTTGGTAGTTTTTGCCCCTTGCAGGCAAAACCGTTAACGTTAGGTCAAATCTAAGAGAAATAACCAGAAAGCATGCTAATATGGCTATCAAATGCGCTTTTCCGCGGTGCTGTAGCTCTAATTGGTTCCCGAGTCATGCGTCGGCATCTTGTAAACTGTCGATATTCGACCTGAAAATCGGCGAAATTTGGTGTTCACCATGACCTGACCTTTGACCTGACCAAGTAATTTGCCGAAGTGGCCGAAGTAATTTCGTCATTATTTTTGACGCTCTTTCAAACGAAGATGGATTATGGGGTGCAAAAAGATATGTTTGCCAATGCAGCCTATATTTTTTTAATGGAAATTAAAGGTGCAGCTGCACACCGTAACTCCCTCTTCCGCCGCCCCTGATTTCTTGCCACAAACGTCTTCAACCGCTCCCGAATGAAAGAATGCACGTTAATATTGATGTATTCTCATTTTGTGGAGGTTGGGCAAAGCCTGACCACTACTGGGGCATTCCTTGACTCTACTGGGGCATTTGCCCCAGTAGTTAACATGTTAGCCGAGGCCCTGTCCTGGCGCGCCATGGTCAGAAGCTGATGAGTCAGAATGTAGAGCCGAGCGCTAGCCTGCTGAGGAGGGTCGTGAGGTGCTTAATTGCAGCGCGATCGAGATCTGTTTGTTGTTTGTTTGTTTGCTTCGGTTTGCCGCATGACTGGTGCCTGGACTGCTTTCCCGCGTGACCAGGCGATCACGGAGTTTCGGGAAAGGTGGAAGCCGGGTTCGTGAGCGAAGTGGTAGGAATTTCCTTTTGCTGTCTGGTGGTGCCCAGTGTCCCATCAGTCATTCTCTCGCCACCTGCTGGCTGCAGGCTGGAGACCGTTCTTTTTTGTCTAGCTGGGAGCTGACAGGGTGTCGTACGTTCAGCTGTCCACCTACGAGGCATGGGCTCAAGTGTCAGTGCGGAATGCTGCAGTTGTCACCCGCCTTTTGGCACCAAAGTTCGAGGAGGTAGTTTTTTTTGACAAACCTGGAAGTGTTATGCGGAAAAAGGAGACATGACAAAGATAAAAGGAAAGTGTCGCATGCTTTCTCTGTTATGATTCGTCTTAAAGGAAAACAAAGGTCGCTTTACCATACTGCAAGGCGATTTCATATGTTGCACCATGAAACTTTGCGTCAGTTGCAAGATACTTCACTCCAAGCTGTTCTGTTCAAAAATATCAGTGCAGTGCCAGCTTTGGTGCATGCTTCTCAAATACTTATATCCGAATTTATGAGTCAGAAAGGGCGATCTTCTGAAATGCATGCAAGCTCTCCGTTTCCTTGCTAATCAGCTCACGTGCCGGTTCGTTTCACTAATCCTTCACTTCTCATCGGGTCGGTGTTCACGTTAACCCGCGCCGGGCCGGTGCTCTGAGATTCCGCGCCGGGCCGCGGGGGGGTGTTTGAAAACCCCCCCTTCTAACTCGGCTCCTGGGCCACGTAGTGACACGCGGTAAGCGGCAATCGAAAGAACGTCAAAAATAAGGACGAAAACACTTCGGTCATTTTTTGGGTCAGGTCAAAGGTCAGGTCACCAGAGGTCACCAAAGGTAAAATGTTGACTATTTCAACATTTTGGAAACTGCCAACGGCTATCTCGGGAACCGATAGAGCTACAGCGCCGCAAAAAAGCGCATTCGATAGCCCTTTTACAGACCTTTCTGAGTAATGTTCTCAGATTTGACCTCAGGTCAACGGTTTAGCCTCCAGAGGGCAAAAACTCCAAAAATAGCCGTTTTTACGAAAAACGTTTTTTCGGCAATAACTTTTGACTAAAAAAAGCTATGACATTACTTTTGCCAGCATCGTGTTCCTCTCGTCGAGACGCGTCGAATGAACTATAATTTGACCTTGAAAAATCAACTTGAAAATTTGACCTCAGATCAAGGTCATGACCTGACCGGAAAAGGTCATGTTGCATATCAGTCGATCCGCACCGTCGAGCCGAAAAAATGTAAGGCGTTTTCAGCGCTCTAGCACGCCTCTATCAGAAGTTATCATCGAAAAACTGTTAGATTCTGTTCGTGACCTGAGATGACCTCGGGGACATAACGAGGGGTCACAGTTGCCATTTTCTGGTTCAGTGTGTCTATTTTACCTACATCTCGATGTTTGAGAGTGTCTAGAATAGCGTTCGTGCAAAACAGACGCTTTTCAATTTTCTCCCATTGCCTTATAATGGAGAGGCCGCAAAATTGACCTGACCTTAGGTCACCGATATCAAAATTCCGAGATATACGAGGTGTGGCTAAAAAGAAACCGGACTGCTCGTGCTGGCCATAAAGTAGGGGGCCCGAAAACTAGCGAGACACTTGACATTAATATTTATCATATTGTCGTGATGTGTGCCAAACGGCATCTCGATATCACTATTATTCTCCTTTCCACAGCTCTTTGTTTTATCGATGACGCTGACGCTGGTCACTCTGGTCTGGATGTCCTCGACCGATTCAAAATGGGTTCCCTTGACAACCTTTTTCATTTAAAGGAACAGCCAAAAGTCACAGGGTGATAGGTCTGACAAATAAGAGGGTACTTGAGCACCGCGACCTGCTTTTTGGCAAAGAACGGTTTGACGCTAATGGCAGAATGCACGGGAGCGTTGTCGTGATGGAGCACCCAGATCTTGGCTTCCCAGAAATTCCACTTGGTGCGCCTGACTCGTGAAATGAGGCGTCCCGGGTCTTCCTTGTAGAAATGCTGGTCGACTGTGGAACACCTCCGGCACGAACTGGCGGTGAACGAATCCCCTATGATCGAAAAAGACGATCAATTTCGTCTTCACCCTCGACTTCGACATGCGCGCGAACGTTGATGGACCTCCAGACCTTGGGATCATCACCGACATCCTCACGACCAGTGCTGAACCTCGTAACCCTTTCAAACACTTGCATGTGACATATGACCTAACATAACATTAAAGCCTTGAACAGATTCAGCGTCTCTGTTGAGTCTGGCAAGGAACGTCATGTTCCTTCTTTTTTTTCGAAGCTCATTGTAGAAGCCTGGCGGTGACAAGGCCGCCGAACATCGATAAAACAAAGATCTGTGGAAAGAAGAATAATAGCGATATCGAGATGCCATTTGGCACACATCACAACAGTATGATAAAGATTAATGTCAAATGTCTCGCTAGTCTTCGGGCCCCCTACTTTATGGCCAGCACGAGCAGTCCGGTTTCTTTTTAGCCACACCTCGTACATTTTATAGATAGTGTTGCTCTAATCAATCGCTGAAAGTTTCAAGGCAATCGTTCAGTCGGTGTAGCTATGACGAGCATTCTTATTTTTTTCTGAGGTGAGGTCACTTGGCGTGACCTGGTGACCTGACCTAAGGTGACCTGGGTCTGAAATTTTCACAACATGTGCGGAAAAGATGCACGAACAGGTATGCCAAAAACGGCGGCGCTCCGCGCCGCCGTTTTTGAGATATCTGCGAAAAACCGCAAGGGGGGGGTGTTCAAACACCCCCCCCGGCCCGGCGCGGGTTAACCATCACAATCAGCCTCCAACGGAAGCCCTGTTCTCTGATTGGCTGTCTCCTGCTGTCGATGGCGTGGCTAACCGTCAGCGAACAGCGTGCGATGCGCCGAGATAAGCCGCCGGCCGGTATGCGCAGCTCATGGTCTGTTCTGCGGCGGTGCGCACGGCTGCTAACGCTCGGAGGCGGACCAGTCGGATGGGTTCCTGGCATGCAACGCCGCGCCGAGAGGTGTTTGTGTAGTTAAGGAGCGGCCCCGGGCGCCCCTGGGAGCACTCGCGTGTTATTTGATCCGGTGCGGGGTGTTGGACCAGAGTTGCAACAAAGTACGCTTCTTCGGATTTTTTTTTTGAATAAAATATGGACTTAGGTATAAGATGTTCAAATTGACTTACTTTTTTACTGGAGTTTGTGAATCAGTGATTCATTAGTGTGATCGGTGCTGTGATTGATCACACTCGGTACGTTGTGAACTCTTGCGAGATAACGATCTCCCTGCAACCTAGCGGTACTTGATGGGTATCAAACCCATGCCCCATCCTAGACTTGCACAGTGCGCACTGCGCACCCATCTCGTCTGGCCCGAGCCACACGGGCCGCGCGCGCACTGGTCTCCCGCCCGAGGCTAGGAGCTCTCGGAAATTCCCCATCCCGTTTACTGCCCATTTATGCATTGCTAAATCATGATGTTCGGAGCCGTGCAGACGAGCACAGACGAACTCCGTCTAATGATGGTCTTGTTTATGAGTGCTGAACCGTCTATACGTGAACAGAGACACGACTGGGCTGCCATCTGGTAGGTAATTTGCTAAATGCCCGCGGCGGGGGCTGGTTGGTGGGAGGGTGAGAGGGACTCAATGGGCCGATCGCCGATGGAATTTCAATGGGTCGCGGAGAGAGAGAGAGAGAGAGAGAGAGAGAGAGAGAGAGAGAGAGAGAGAGAGAGAGAGAGAGAGAGAGAGAGAGAGAGAGAGAGAGAGAGAGAGAGAGAGAGACCGATCGTGGTTAGCCTTGCAGTGGTGCACAGCAGGCGATGGGCTAAAGTTGTGGAAGCTGTTCTCGACTACGAGAATAGCAGCCACCTTCACGCGGCTTCCTGATCAATGGTTTCAACTGAGTCAGAGTTAGTGAAGCGATTAATGTTAAGAATGTCCCCGTACTTTTTTCTTACCTGGGCCTTGCATTTCAATCGTGTTTCGGAGCAGCCCAGCTAAAAGAGCTGCTGCTATATCCGCCTCTGTACCATGCAGTTAATACCCGCTCTACTGACCGTTTACCCCACCGTGCATCCTCCCTGCCTCCGCCGCTGCTCGTCGTGGCCAGTGGGCCGGCCGGTGATGGCCGGAGAGGTCATGGTAACGAGATGGCACCCTGGCACGCCATCCGACTGACCGCTCTGCTCTGTTCTGCGCGAGGGTGTGGGGCGGAAATCGCGCCCCCAGGGCACATCATGGGGTGGGCTGAGAGGACTGCAGGCTGGCTATAAATGCGCTGCGTGCATGATGGGATCGTGATGATGGTTCTTATGGTGGTGATGATGATGAGGGAAGCTGAGGTCATGGGCTTCAATATCGTCTTTGTCGAGGAATGACCCATGCGTGGGAATCCAAACTTGCCATCATTTTGGTTTGAAAGCAGCTGATATTTTCTCAGTGGTTGTATGTAGCCGAGATTCACTCAAAAGACGGTACCATCCATCATCATAATCTGCCCCATCTAGCAGGACATGCCGAGATTACTATAAATGGAACAAAGTTGTAGTTGGAAGTGGCAGACTTTCTACATAGATGATCTAGTCACGCGAGACTTTTGTCTGGGCTTCACTACAGACAGGCGTTCACCAGATATACGAATAGGTGGGATGGATAACTGCACAATATTCACACACTACACAGAACACAGGCGTTTCTCGCTTACTTCACAGTCCGGGAGGCACGCACGGCGACAGGCTCCAGCGACCTGTCCCGTTCTTGGACTGTGGACCGTGAGTTGCGGTGGCTGCCGCGGTCCTGGGCAGTTTGTAGTTTCACTGTGTGTCTGTGTGTCTGTGTGTGTGTCTGTGTGTGATGTGTAAATGAAAGAGACAGACAATGACGTCACTGTTCAGATGGGGGTAGTGGCTAGGAATTGAGAGATAGTCCAGTGTTTTGTTGAGTCGTTAATTTTTCTCCAAAGTTACGCTATAGGGGCGCTGAGTTTTGATTATATACCCATATTTTGGAGTTGTCCATTCAATTGCGTTCCTTTTATTAACAGTCTCGCATGTGAAGTTCTGACACAGATTAATGACGTCATACCTCAAGGGCGGGGCGTGAGAACGGCTAACTCTGAATCGAGAACTGTCAATGCCGTGACGGGATCTAGATGGACCGATCTGATGTGCCGAACACACAGCGAGAAGGCATTAATCGTAGACTGGTTTGACGCGCGATGAAACCTGTGGTTTGGCGAGCTCGGTGGGATTTGCGGGTGGTGGGTGATTCATTCTTACAGTGCAGACAGTTTTTTCCATTTTTTTCCTCTTCTTCGCTGAAAATTCAACACGCCAATACTCGGAATCCATTATTTACACTGGCTTAGTATAACGCTTTATGGGGCAGGCAAAGTAAACTTTGGTGATGGATGCAACAATGTTTTTTTATATCACTTCAAGACATAAGAAAATAAATGCATGTGTTTCACTCTGGTTGTCCCTGCCACTTGCCTTTGTATGTGTATTAAAGACACCTGTGTCATCTTTCCCCGATCCTGCCTCCCCGTTGTCTCCCTTGCTGCCTCCGCCTATGCCTTCGTCAGCACCCTGTTGCCCAGCTCAGCACCGCCCAACCAGCTCCCCATTATAGCTCCCGTAGTATCGCCATCCCGCCGCACCGCCGCTGCACCCGGTGGCTGCAGCGGGCGACGTAAACCGGCGCAGAACCGGACCCCGGTGGCGTTTATGGCGCACAGACCGGTCCTCGGATAAAAATGGCACGCTGGCCGACAAAAATCCACGCTGTAACGTGGTGATTTCGGATCAGGGAGCTGAGGAGCTGGGTTTGCAGGTACTGGGTGCTGAGCTGAGGGGTGCTGCTGCAAAGGAGAGGCACACCTGGTGGGGAGACGGTTGTTTGCTGCTTAAGTGTCGCGGCAGTGTGGAGGAATGCTACGACATTTCGTAGAGGAGTGTTGGTGAGTTAAGTGTGGCATCGCTACTCAGCCGCTTGCTCATGACTTAATGACCTGAAACTCTTGATTTAGAGCGGCTTAGGAAAATGATGACCCAACGCACCTCTAAACAAAGTCGAAAACGACCAAATATACTCCTTGGTGGTTCCGAAGGCGTGGGATCTCTCGGGTCCCCCTCGATCCGAAGACGCTCTAGATAGGCTTAACCTTCGATTATTTAAGTGGCTGAGGGTCATTGTTGAGTAGCTTCTAGCTAGCTCTCCTAAATTGGCTAGGGTCTCTTCTGAATGGATCATGATCTCTCCCTAGTCCCATGCCAGGTGACGGTAGCGCGACGTCCATCGATAAACCGCAGGTGACGCATCGGCGTGGAGGTCACCGAAGTTTCTCAGCAGCCGTCGGCTACCGCGGCCTCTCATGATGTTGACTTTATTCCTTCCTGTTTGCACTCGACGTCGTGTGACGACGAGAGTCCTTGCAGTGGCGCCCTGTTGAGTACCCTGTGCAATCATGGTGCTATTCAAACGCAATTGCCTTATGCAGCACGTTTCCCGGCGCCTCAAGGACGCGGAACGCGAGGCTGGCGTTCTCATGAATATGGTTTGGTGTTGAATAAATGCCATCGGACTTCAATCGCTGGCGTACAGGGTGTCCCAAAAGTAAGGTCATCATTTGTTTTGGCCACAGCGCCAAAAATACGCGATGGATAGAAATAAATAGGACATCATATGAAAGAGCATTTGATAAAATTTTATTCTGATATACATATGAGTCAATACATTGGCTCGTAGCCCCACATTTGCTGCTTTTCTGCATGGCTACCATTTCGGGCCGCGTGCACGAAAAGACTGCGCTTTACTTCCTCCACTATTCTGGAGCGATTCTCTGGTGAGATGCCGCTTATGTTTGCTCGGAGGGATCATCCTTTAGTTCTTCCCGGCTCGTTGGGTTGTCCTAAAAGACAACCTTTCCGTTGTGTACCCAGAGAATAAAAATATGAAGGTGTAACGTCAGGTGACCGTGGAGGCCATTCAATGGCGTTGCCCTGACTGAAAATTACGCGATCTCACATCCACTCTCGGAGACAATGCATGATCTTCAGGACGGTGCAAGGATGGTCTCCATCCTGCTGAAACCACTGCTGGTTGATGGTGTCGGCACAGCTGCGTTGCGACGAGCGGAAGAACCACTGGGAGGACTCTCGGCCACCTCTCTTGATTTATTTTCACCCGATTCCCGCTGTCGTCCTCAGGACCTCGAAGCACAGGTGGCTAAGTATACATGCCCTGTGCGTACATTATACCTTTTTTCTGACGTTTTACCGGTTGAGGCGAAACTATGCATGGGTTCAGAGATAGGGCAAGCTGATAGGGTCTGCTTAGGGCCGAAAACTGGGCGGTATTTACCCTTTGTTTTAATGACGGACCCTCTCTAAGAGTTGAATTTCGACCTTCTCAGTTTTATGCCTACTGCTCGGTGTAGTTATGATCAAAAATGGTTTAAGCATGCAAGAAAATAATTTTATGGATGTACCTTGCACGTGTTAAAATTGGAAGTGATTCGGACTCTTACTTCTCATGATATTTAAGTTTTAAATCATGACCTTACTTTTGGGACACCCTGTATATTTGCTGTTTGAGAGGACCACCAAGTGACTGCTTTGGGTGAGCTTGTTCTTCGAGCTAGACTGGATGTATGAGAGTGATGACATTTCCAATACGGGTTCTGTATTCACTATTGTTTGTACTGTAGTGCATTACCTTTCATACCGCCCCGCGATCCATGTAAGGCACCGTGCTGTTTTGGTCCGTACTCTACAGACCGCCTTCCGCCGGATCAGCTAAACTCTACACATCGTCCGGGGCCCCGTCGCACCGGACTGCGGTGTTCTACAAGGCTCTGCACTGGGGCCGATGGTGTTCAATACATTACTGACCTCGACGCCATGGTCGGGCCGAGTCGGCGGTGCCTCTGATCAGTTGTTGCCTCTGCCGCATCGCGTTTGATCTTTTTGTGGCGGCCCCTCTGTTGACTGTTGCATGAAGAGACTGACAGGTTTGGGAGCTCTTCACCGGACCTTCTCATGGTTCAGGGCGCCGGTGGAGCGGCGTCGCGCGATGCACCGGTCCCAAGACACGCCTCTGATTGTAATAGAAACACTGCGCGAGCCACGTTCCGTCTTTCATTGCACTCATGAGCGCTTTTCTGTCGAGCGCGTCCTACAGACGGCGGCGCTTTGTAGACGCTTGAGTGCCCAACGATCCAACCTGTTGGGTGGAAGCTCTCAGTGGGTCTCCACCACTGCGTTATCAGTCGGTCCAGCGCGAGCCTCGCGGAGCCACGCGTCGAGGCGGCGGCGACGGGGCTCCGCGTAAATCGCCTCCGGTCGTGTTTGCCGGCGGCGCAAATATTTTGACGGTGGCTGCATCAGTGGCGGGGGCGGGGGCGGCGAGCTGTTTACCGCCCCGGTCGCCAGGGGCCGACGGAGACAGGTGGGGGTGCGGCGCGCCACACCACGCCGCCGCCGCGCCGGGAAATGCCTCTGGATCGCCACCCTGTTACCGTTTGGCCACCGGCGGTACGGGCTCGGCTTAATTACCTGGCCGACTGGACGTAATCTCCGCCGCCGGGCCCACGTCACAGAGACGCTACCAGGCGCCGGCGTAGTTTTTACTGACGTGTTTGTTCTGCACCTGGATGGCGTCATTTCGTTGGTACGACTTTGTTTGATCATCGACACGGTAATGCTCCAGCCTTGATGTCTTATGTACCGCGAACGTGGCCTCTGCAGCGTCGGCTTATGTGCAAACCTGGCGTAGTTTTGGCGACGTACAGGTGATGTGTGGCGCGGGCCGGCCTCTGATATGGCTAATCGGCCGGCCCGTGATTTAGGGGTCGCCCGGCGGCCCCGGACTGGGCTAAAACAAAGAGAGCAGGAGGGATGGGTGCCCGCGCGTTAGCCGACCGGCTTTATGACATGGCGACAGGGCGGTGAAATTGGCGGTGTCTGAGGGCTTCCGTGACATGTCCTTGGCATTCGTCACGTCCCTTTCAGCTTCCTGAACTTCCCTCTGCTATCTCCAGATCTTTGGCAGTCAACGAGATGTGATTCCGGTACTGAAAGCCACCAAAGGTCTTCTTTGATCTCTGGGTTGTTTTCATTTCCCGGACTAACATCCAGAACCTCTTCATTGTAGTCTTCTCATGGTCGTTCCAAGCGTTGCGTCCTGGTCCTGGCAGTCTTTGACATACTGTTGTCTTTCCAATTCTTCTCGAACATTGACCACGGCCGTGACCTGATGAGTGTTCCCTGGTTGATTGCCGAACAACAGGAGGGCGATTGAGACCTGCTGAAATTCTCCTCAGGAGAGAGGAGGATGGCACCACATCCTCCGACCTCACCCGGGGTCTCTCGGCAGCCCGCAGGGGTGTCTGGACCACCAGGGAGGAGGCCAATGGGGTGATTTCGCAGAACAATGGACAGCAGGTAATAGCCGCTGTCTACCGCCGGGGTGAGGCGGAGGTGTAATGGAGCAGGACGCGGTGGTGGTGGTTGTGTGTAAGTGGTCCGTGGGGTAAATGACACGTGCTTTGTGTTTATGGCGTTGGGTATTTAAAGGTCTGTCATCAGGGAAGACCACACAGAGTGGGGTGGGGTGGATAGTTGAAACGGCAACTGAAATTAATTTTGAGTTACAAACCCTCTGGCTCTATCGAATTTAAGCGACATGCTCCACATACATGGCGATAATTACGTGCATAACAGAACAAATGAAGTGCATTAACCCGCGCCCTGATGGGGGGGGCATTTTGGCCCCCCCCCTGTGGTTTTTCTTAAATAGCGAGAAAACGGCGGCGCTGCGCGCCGCCAAATTTTGGGTACCTTACCGGGCATCAATTTGACACCTTCACACAAAATTTCAAGTCACAGGTCACCTCAGGTCAGGAGTTATTGAGGTCAAACTGAGGTCATGTTCGAGTAAAAATGAGCAAAAAACATGACATCTTGAAACGCTCACTAATTCTACAGTTAACAAGCAA
Organism: Amphibalanus amphitrite; assembly: GCF_019059575.1. Lineage (NCBI taxonomy): Eukaryota > Metazoa > Arthropoda > Thecostraca > Balanomorpha > Balanidae > Amphibalanus > Amphibalanus amphitrite. Next base: position 191,280 of record NW_024882573.1, read on the forward strand.
TTTTAAAGTTCTTTATGTGGTTGTGTAGAGAAAAGACGGCGCTACAAAACTGCTATCTCGGATTTTCGAAATTTTGGGATTTTGACCCCCAAAAATTAAAAAAATTGATTTTTTTAGAAAAACTCAAAAAATTTCCAAAAAATTTTCGAATTTCGAAAAAACCGGAATATATGTGATAGCCCCTGCACTCTTCGATATACATACCAAATTTTAGATCGATACCTCTTTTTTTGGCCAAGTTATAGCGAAAAAACTGTTAAAAATTGATGACGTCAAATTTTTGAACTCATTTTTTTTTAGCAATTCTAGACCTCGTAGCGCAAAACGGAGACCACCATTGAACTCCCCGTGACGAGCTGCATCGAATCGATACCCATTTTATGCAAAAATATCAACTTTGAAATTTGACCTAATTTGACCTGACCTTGACCTGACCTTGACCTGACCTTGACCAAAACGTGACCTAAGCTGGCCCTAAAGTCTGTCTGATCCACATAATCGCATTTGTCATATAAAATGGACCATAAAACATGTATCACACGACACTTTCATATTGTGACCCCCCAGTGACCTGACCTCTGTGACCTGACCTGGTATTAGTGACCTCAAATAGCAAAATATGTGTTTGAAGAACATTTCCCCATCGATGATTGTCAATGAAATGCATTTTACACGATTTTACAACGCATTTCTTGAAATGCCTGTAAACGGTGAAAATTCGACCTTTGACCTGACCTGTGACGTCATCGGTTTGACCGAGGTCAATGAAATTGGGTCACAAGGTAGTTCCCCGCTGGGGCTATCCAACACCGTTTACTGCTTGTCGCTATGTTGCGTGGTTCTCGAGATCTGAGGGGGGGGGGGCAAAATGGCCCCCCCCCCCATCAGACCGCGTTGCTCGGCAGACCCCATCTGGGCGCGGGTTAATATATAGCATGCGGAGTGCGTACTGTGCGTTGTGCAAGCGCTTTTCGATGAGTTCAGTGAGAGAATCTCTCTTGCCACGCATTTCCGGTGGAATGGTAACTTCAGACCGCCTTATCACACAAGTTATAGCCGTGTTCTGAGAATCGACTCGCCCCGTAACGATATGCGTTTACAATGCCCCAGTTTGCCCCGGCCGATACTGAAGACCGCCAGTTCGCTGCGGGGTTCCCGATCTTCTGCGGTTCGTTTCTCTTCGGTAATGACTGAATTATGGCCGAAGATACCCTGTTTTACATGCTGACAGCTCCCCTCGAAGCCTGTTGGCCAAATCACGCCGGAAATGCTCGGCGCGTGGAGGGTCCGGCTGCGGAGAGACCGTTTCCGGAGAGGCGGCCAGTCGAGGTCAGAGGTCATCAGTGACTCAGCGTGCCGCTGCGTGGCTCAGAGAACGTGGGGCCCCCGTCTGGACCAGGATGGGCCGAGCGGACGACGGCACGGCCTTGGGCAATGCATCAGCAAGACGTGATTGTGAGAGACGTCCAACACGAGTTCGGACACGGACTGGCTACCGAGGTCTGAGTGACAGGACCCACCTGACGGACGGCAGACGGGCTACGGACTACTACCCGACAGAGAACAGTGGCAACGGCCTGCATGCTTCAGTGAACTCTGACAGACTTTGGCTGGGTAGTTCATGACACATTTATGAACTTCTAATAAACTCAGTGGGCATTGGTAAATGAAATTGCAATTCACTGAACCCCTCTAGAATATTTCTGGCGAGCTGCTTATAATGGTTTGCATTTTGATATTTATGTTTATAATCTGGCAACGATTCTGTCATTTGATTATCCTTCCTGCTACCTGCATGCTCCGCGGTGTGGACCAAACTTGCCGTGTGAACTTACGTACTTGCAGTTTCCCTGCGATCGTAGTGTGGCAACCATTTGGTACGTGACAAATCTCTCTCGCTCACGCAAGGCCGTTCGCTGGCAGGTTGTGGCTCTAGCTAATGCCACAGTGAACACACGATCTAACCGGGATAAGACGGCGTGTGGCCATGGGAGCACGTAGTGCGAGGTGTGCACCGGCGTGGTATTTCGGTTCCAGGGTTGTTTGATACGCCAAAATTTCACGGAAGAAATCTGGATGAGTTTCACTCCATTGGAGACTGGAATCAGAGAGTGCACGGTGTTCTCCGGAGTGGCAGACGTTTCTCAGAAATCGCCGCCATTGGTCGTATCGCTCAGCGATATTGTCGAGAACAAAGGCACTTCCAGGAGGCAGTTATGGAGATACCGTGCGACAGTTCTGAAGATACGGAGAGTCGCAGGCATTTCACGCTAATGGCGCGCAATGGGCCAAGAAGCACGCGAGATCTATTGACATGGTATGATAATCGAATGGCGCAACTCCTTTGGGATCGTCGGATCACTGTCCGCGGGCAAACGAGTCACATGAATTCGGTAAAGGTTCGATAAAATTTGGGATCATGCAACATCCCATAGGAAGCTCCTCAGAACTGGGGACCTCTCAGATTGTTTCCTCACGTTCTGTATCGGCGTCTTTAAAAGATAGCGACTTAGCGTCGCTGGACATGCTGTTGTTCGAGCCTGGCCGCCTTTATCGTGACAGGGGAGCGTTGTAGCGAGCTGTAGCTGGTGGTGGCGGCTGTCACGGCTGGGTAACACCACTGCACGCGAGTCTGGGTGTCCGACACATGATTACACACTTCGAGCGGACCCAACTGAGCATCAGTGTCGGGGTGCTAGAGCGTGTGTCGCGGGACTGTGAACGGTGTACGTCAGGCGTTGGAGTGGTGTGGGGTGAACAATGAACATGTCGCGTTGCGTTGGTGCTGAGTTTTGTCTGTTTCTCTGTTGGAGCTGGGAAAATTGAGCTGTCTGTTTTCCTGGCTGTCGTAGACCTCGACAGGCGTGCACTTGCAGCTCTGTTTCTGGTACTCGCTGAAAAAAAAAAACGCTTGAACTGCGACTTGTTCCTGATCAGTTCTACATTCGATCTGCAGGACTATCGATATGCCCCCCGCCGACGGTCGTCTGGGGACTTTCGACCCGGAGATTTGTCAGAGGATTTGGCGTGTCTCCGGCGGCGGCGGCGTGTCGTGTTGTGCTATCGCCTCGAGCGGCACACCATGTCCGTCTGACGGCATGGAGTGGCCTTATCCGGCCCGCTTGGCGTCCCTCCTCGGGTGTCAGGGGGAGGAGAGCTGGTGAAGGCTGAGGACGGTGTCAAAGACCTCAGAGGCGTGCTAGTCACGGGAACCGTAACAGTACTGAATGTGAAAATCTTTGGTTGCTAAGAATGTGAGTTTAGTTAGTAGATCCATGGTGGGATCTGCGTAGTGTTTCAAAATTTCATGATGCGGATTCGAGTTTCCAGGCTCATGACATAAGCTGAATTGGGGTTCACCAGTTCCTCAATTACGGCAAGTATCATCACCAAACCTTTGGCAGACCGCCCACGATGCTCTGCCCCCCCCCCCCCCCGCCCTTTTGCCAGCCGCCTAGTCAGCGTCTGTTCTGATGTGCGCGCGTGCACACTAGTTAAACAAGGTGAACAATGCTGTCGGCCGTGGCGGTGCAGCCGACCGCTGGCACACGTCGCTGCAGCTGCGGCTGCAGCTATCGCAGCCAGCTGCAGCCGCAGCTGCCTTTAGTGCGTATGGGAAAAGGCGTGGGGACAGGATAGTCAGTCGAGGAGTCGGTGCTGTGGATTTTTGGATTTTTATTTGTTTTTGTTTTTGTTTTGCTAATTAGGCCAAAAAGCGCAGGACAGTTAATTTATGATAAATTCGTTACCATTTAAAGCTCATTGGTTTTCAGACGCGGCTTAAAATCAAACCATGTTTTGGCTACCTCAGCCTCAATCGTTGCCGACCACACGCTCAATAGTCGCAGACTGATTTAACCGCTCGTGGATTTGCCCCCAAATTTGTCCATTTGAGTCGGTTCCATTCCGCTCGGTATCCGACCGGAGCTGACATAGCCTTATCGACGTCTCGGTTTCGGCCGAGTCGGAGAGGGGGCCGGCTGCCTTTGGCTGTTTGTGTGTGTGGCCGGTCCCGCCCAGGTTTCCAATTAGTGGTGCCGAGGGCCTTTGAGAGCGGCCCGGCTCAATAGTACGGCAGTCGCAGAAGTGGTAGATTACGCTCTGAATCGGTGAATGGACGACCCGAGTGGGCTGGTAGGGGCTGTGGCATAGCGAAATCAACCTCCGCCACCGTAATTTCATGCTCAAACCACGCCGGTGAGGAGGGTTCGGTCTCCCGCTTTCGGTGGTTTTCGGGTAGCTGCGGAAACCTCAGATAAATCGACGTTTTGATACAAATTCCACTTATTTTGTCAGCTTTTCGTACTAAGAAAGCTAGGATATACGAGTATATTGAGCAACTGGCCGCTCCTTACATTTAAGTCTTCATTTTTTTATTATGAGCACGAACCAGAAATGCTTCACGTAGAGTTTTCTTTTCAAAATACCGCTACGATATGGCTATTTCCATTTATCCATTCTCTCCTAGGAGACTCGTGTAAAATTGTTGGGCGCCGTGCGCTCATTTTTATGCCGTTGATGTGTACGGGCCTGGTATTAGCGGTGGGGTAACATTGGACCAGAACACGTTAATTGCGCGACGCCACGGCAGAGGAACCGTACCCGGGACGAATTAGAATGAGATGCTACGCTGCTGGCTAATCAGCTACGAAGGGTTAGGAGATGAGGTAAGGAGTGAGGAGACAACGGGACTGGAAAAGAAAGACAAAATATAACGAAGCATTAGAAACTTGGTTTGTGTAGTTTGCTGCCTAGTTGGGACGCTGAGCAGTCGACTCGATGGATATCCTACAATTAGGGAAGTTTGAAACCTCAGGCAGTTGTCTTTTAAAATGATCAACGTATAAAAACCCTCAGGAAGGCGTTTGAAGAAACGAACTGGCCTCAAAAGGGCTCAAAACATCGGAATGGAGCCATGTTTCCCCAACCGTTAGATATGCGTCATAGTGAATGTGACACTCCAAATGGCGAGCGTCCGCTCCTATACCGCGGCCCTGTTGCCTGGCGCGGTGTGCCACAAGGTGCGATTCTTGCGCCACCCCAATTCATCTCCGTCGGGATTTTGTCGCGCGACTTGGCGTCGATGGCGTCAGCTTGGCGGCGCCTCCTGAATGGTTCAGTCAGGGGCTTGCCTTTGACGTGGCCGGGTCACACAATGACCGAGACCGCGCTCTGGGACGGCCGGGTCGAATCGCCGACCCACGAGGGGCGTCCGTCCCTCCGTGTTGGGACACAGACTGTGACGCCCGCGGGTGTTAATGACGCACGTAACCGGGCCACCGCGCCGATTCACCGTTAAAGTAATTGATGGCCGATCGCGTTTTTTGACGTGGTAAAAACGACGTGGCTCGGTGACTGCCCAGTGGCTTGGGGCGTCGGGCTGACGAAAAAGAACGGCCCATCCCCTGTGTTTGGGTCCTAATAAATTAGTCCCGTAATCTCGCCTTGCTCACGTTTCTGGTAAATTGCTCGCCCGACCAGGTGCACGAAAAAGGGTGACGAGAATTCAATCGTCTCCAAGGGTTTGGGGAGACGAGGTTTTTTACCCATGCTTGACTGGCTCATGTTCAGTAGCTGCCGCTATTACCATGAGAGTGGGCTGTTACACTGTTACTGAGCGGGGTAATTTGGGGACAATCATCGGTTATGGAATGAACGTTGAGGTTCGACAGTACCGCTTTTTTGCGGAAGGTAATTATACGATGGAAAGGGACGACGAAAAACGCTGATGTGGGGAATCATTTGATACCATTGTCCATTGTTTTTGGACGCCATTTAATTGCGTCCCAGAAAAGCTATTTCTGGCACCTAAAAGCTGACTCGCCCCAAAATTGGTCCTCAGCACCTATTTGGTGGATACCAGCACCAATCATGGAAAATGACCTTAATTAGCTGTTTCTGGCACCTATTCATCGGTACGCCTTACTCTTTTTTCTGAATCTGGCACCTAAATGCTGAGCGTAGCACCAATCTAGTAGAAAAATGACTTACTGGCTGGTAGAATCATGTTATGTATAGTCACTTTTCGGATTATTCTCTGGGATAATAATATATAACTCACAAGTCCATATATTTCGGATGATGTTGCTCACCCTTGGTCACTATAATCCGAAAAGTGACTATACATAACTAATTTCCTGGGAAAAAATGACTTTAAAACAACATAGAATCATGTTGTTCTGGTATAATGACCCCTGGAGTCTAGCCTAAAGGTTGCCAGTGCAGCTACACTCTTAAGACAGCCCCGTAGTGATCTCAGCATTGTATATGACGTTTAAGTAAGCAAATAATATTAATTTGTTTGAAAAAACAATGTCATTTAAATATTTAAAAGTATTTATTTGTAATGCTTAAAGGGAAACATCTTTGTGAGTAATTGTCTCGATTTTGACCATTAAAACGGGTATTGTATTTTTTGACGTCATCAAATAGCTCCAAAAAAGAAATGTAATGTTTTCATTCCGTTCAAGGCCGCTGAAGAAACGCGGGATCTTGCGTGGGACATTGTCCGTTGTTTGCCGCGCAGAGTTGTGCCGTGGTTTTGCCTTTTTCATCCGTTTCTTACGTATGGCATAGGGGAGAGTGGGGTGGGTTGTATCAGTTTTTACTCCGAGACCCATAACCTCGCAACTATCCGTGATAAACTCATTATTTCCATACTATCTCCTTCCTTGATTCTTCTGCTTTTTTGTGCAAAGTAACTTTTCCGCTACCTCTACCAGTTTTTCTTCTACGGTCTGCCGAATAGAACAATGTTTTTGATACAACTTGCCCCATGGCTTGGGTGAGTTGTATCACATGATGGGGTAATTTGTATCACTATGTCACGTTTCAGGCTGTGTGCTTGCTACTGGCTTTGAACATAACAACAACATTAAATGGGGTTAATACAAAGTATATGCTCAAAGGCTTCACTTTTATTAGACCAAACTTAGGTCAATGCAATCCGAACGAAACATCGAAACGTCAAACGAACGAAACATCAACAGACTAGACGCAAAAGTGACCCGTTAAGAGCAAAGAAGCCAACACATTGTGCCGAAATGGAACGAGTATTGACTAGCTATCTACAAACGCGAGCCAGGGCTTAGCTTTCGCGATCAAAAGCAACATACCCATACATACATACATACATACATGTTACTATACCCCACCCGGCTCTGATACAACATGTACCTCGCCGCCATCTTGGAAAAAACATCCTCGTGCTCAAAAACAGCGGACAGCTGGAGAAATCCATTTTAACTCACGCAGCCTTAGAACCTACCCTCACCACCGCTACGGAGCTCTTTCAAATTCGTGCACATCTAAATGCCCAAAACACACATTTTCTTGCAACTTATTTTTTTAGAATGACATTTAAAAAACATAAAATCGGCTCTCACCTCGAGACGCGTTCACCCAGCTACACGACAGAAGAGGGAAAGATTGCGCCCGGAAAACGTCGTCGGCTGGTCGTGTCACGAGCGCCATCTATTGGATAAGTTTGGCACAATTCGCCCTGATACAACTTGGACATGATACAACTCTCCCCGCTCTCCCCTATGTGTGCATGAAGCTTTGATTTTGTTTTTGGTTATTGTGTGGCCGGTGAGTCAAACGCCCCTGTAGAAACCGGATGCTGCCTTTGATCGAGATTGAGTCAGACGATGATTGCAGAAAGCTAATAATATTGAAAAGAGGGCCGGTTGCGTGGCATGTCTGTTCAGAGTTGACATTTTGCTTTACTCCAGTTTATGACCTGAGAGCCTGGCTGGAAGTGACGGATCCAAACTTTTCACGTTAAAATGGCTGAGGGTGCAATAAGTCTCTTAGTCTCTACATAGCGGGCTGGTATAGGAGCGTCTTGCTACGCTGCACCATAGCTGGCTAGTGATTCTCTTTTGGCTAGAAATGGCATTAATCATTATCTCCACTGGCGAAAATGGCACTTGACATCACCGAATGCAACGTTCATGTTGTTAGGATACATAAAATCAGGAAGATTACGTGAATTAGGTAGGCAAACGTGGAATAAAATAGGTGCTAGATGTTTTGGTTTTGGTGCTGAATCAGCAAACAGCAAATACGGAGTTCAACTAGACGATCTGGCAACTTTAGGCTGTGTGGAAGCAATTAGGTGCCAGATTCAGATATTAGGGTCAAATAAGCATTTTGGGGCTGATCAGCAATTAGGTGCCAGAAACAGCTTTTTAGGGACCAGAAACAAATATTCCCCATTGTTTTTGGTCTCCGTAGGGAATTTCGCCATGGGTTACTTCCACCATCAAAATTGTTGCAATCCCAATTTATGAAATCACATTTCATGATCCGCTTTTATAAATCACGACTTCAGGTACCCCTCACGTAAAAGAGGAACACAACAAAAATTTCGTAGTTGCTGATAATTCACGAAATATTATACCGACTTGAACCACGAATTTCATATTTACGGGCTCGCTGTCGCCGAACATGGCATTGAGCCGATATAGATTACTATCGGGGCGCGTATAAATATCCTTCATGCCTGTATATCACGTTAGGACGTGTCCTTGACTGAAACCGTTACGTAATGATAAGTTGAGCTCCTTACCGCGAAAACCCGTATGCTGTAACTGGATGGGTTTTTGACTGATGACTCGCTGTTTTGAATCTTTGCACATTCGTGGTGGTCCGCGTCTAGTTTCCATCAACTGGCTTTTGAACATGAATTCAAGTGACGTCTGTGGATCAATGATTTCAACCAAATCCTTCTGTTGCTGTCTACGCACGCCGAAGGTGCAGAAAAAAAAAACATTCCCTCCGCTTCTAGGTCTCAATGTTCTTCCTTCTAGCTCTCCCAGACATCTTTTTAAAAAATTCCTCACTAAAGCCCTCGTCCCTGCTCTTCTCTCCTCTTCTCTCTTTGCTCTCCCCGGCCGTTCGCTCACCTCCGTGCTCACATCATTACTCACCGTCTATATCCCTGTGCCTGATCCGTATCGTCGGCAGTCATTAACGCGTCATAATTGGCTGATCCGCGCCACCGCCGCCGCCACCGACACATCCATCATCGGCTAATTTTTCACATTCAAAACGGTCGGCGCCCGACTGTGAGCCTGATTTCGGCTGCTCCAGGTGGTGTTTAGAGGCGTTCGGTGGCGTTTACAGGCGTTACGAGGCGTTATGTGACGTTTTGGGGCGTTATGTGGTGTTCAAAAGTGTCCGTTGATATTTTGTGGCGCACCTGTGATTGGGTCTTTAACGCGCTTAGAGGCGTTGTTTGGCGTTCGATGGCGTTTTTGGGCGTTGAGTGGCGTTCTTTGGCGTTCGTTCGGTGGCGTTTGCTGGCAAACGGCCGCGGGATAACGACGCCGAGATTCAAAACTGACGCGCTGGAGGCGATCGTATAAATTTGAAAGAGAGCGTGACTTGCGGCCCTGTTGGAAGCTTTGACGACGGTTTCGTAGCGGCGGGTAGATTTGTTCAGTCTGGTAGGTGTGTATGAGAACATGTGATTAGTGATCGGACACGGTTATTGGCGTTCTGACGGCGGTTATGGGCGGAAGTGGGGCGATCGTGAATGAATCTTATCGATATTCGGAGACGATGAACCTGGACAAGAGCTTTCGTAAATTGATTTTCCGGACGCAGAGACATGCGTGATATATGAGGGGCTAAGACAAATATCCTAGATGTGAGCTACAGTTGCAAGGCTTTGCTATCCAGAAGTAAGTGAGACGTCACATATGAAGCAGCAACACAGGAAACCAACATTGAAGCGATCAAACCATGCAGCTTTCGTATCCGGCACATGCTGTTACCGCTTACGACTGACATAGACGATACATCTCCTCCCAAGCCATGGCCACCTGCGGCTCACGTCTAAGTCTGACAAATCTTCCCTTCCCTGAACCTCGGTCCCGGCCGCCGGGGACCTCGCTTCCAATCCGTAGAGCCGCGCTGGAATTTCGTCGCTCGACGCAAGAACCTTGGCTCGGCGTGCCATTGACGCTGTCCGGAGCGACCCGGAGCGTCTCCGCGCGTGTCCGGACAATGTCCGGAACGCCACCGGTGCGTTCCGGGTCCGGGCAGGTATGGCGCTGTCGCTCAGTTCGTGGCATGTGCCATGTTCAGGCACGCGTGATACAGGCGCCCATTCTTTGCCCACACACGATGCTAGGGAATGAAATGTTTGCTGATGAAGCGATCAATTGAAGTATGCAAATAAATCGTGTGCCTCGCTATCATTGGGTGACGAACTGTTTCCCGTTCTTCTTCTGTTGATGTACAATATTTCTTTTCTTTTTATGCAAGTTGAAACGGGTACTGAAGTACCGGTCTTAAAATTTGCCAGGACCTCCCCTAATTGATATTGTCTCTCCTAACTTTTACCGGCTGTTTTTCTCTCTAACTTATTTGTATGTTCACAAGACAGACGTATTTTCCTTCTGGTCCCGTTGATTCGTTCGCGATGGGGAGGGCCACGTCACTCCAGCCAGCACCTGAGCTCTGCGATTTCCTCACCTGATATGACACAGAACCAGTGCGAGCAGCGAATACAATGTGGAGGTAACACCGGCGTGGCTGAGGTGTCAAGGTGTCAACGATGGTGTCAACGGTAGTGTCACTCAATGTGTCATCGAGATTGTCGGCCGAGGTGTCAACGGGCGTGTCAGGGAAGGTGTCAAAGGTGTCATATGAGGTGTCAACGCGAGTGTCGCCCAAGACGCTCAGCCATGTGTCAAACGAGGTGTCACCAGAGTACTGTCATAGTCCCTGCAGTGCCACTGTCACCTGTCATTCGGGTGCTGCGATGTGGTATCCATGTGGCAGCGCACTGGTTACCTGATTTCCGCCTGATGTGATGATAATCACACTCGACACCCGCGCCCGGTGGCGGTGTAGGGGGAGGGGTGGAGGAGGGAGAGAGAGAGAGAGAGAGAGAGAGAGAGAGAGAGGGAGGGGGGGGGGGGTGGGAGCGTGTGTCGGGTGTCGCTGCTGCTCCCGTGACCGCTACCGCTGCTGCTGCCGTCGGGATAATGCAGGGTTTCAGTTTCGACTTAGTTAGTGCTGTCGCAATGTTGTGCTTGTGAGCTAACTTCCTTCTCTGGCAGTAACCTCTGTCAACGGACTTGAAACGCTTACGAATGTAGCACTTGCCGCCGAGATCCAAAGAAATTGATCCAAAGAACAAATGAGATCCAAAGAGGATCCAATCAGCTCCAGAGAGGATGCCAGTGAAATCCAAAGAAAATGCACAGTTATCCATTGTCACGTCACCGGTATTGTCTCCCCTTCGCTTACGCTTCTCTTTTTCGTATTTACCTGCTCTATTGATCATCCCCACCACCTCTGCCCCCCCCCCCCCCTACAACCAGTCCCCGCCACAGTTCTCCCCTTGGATATCACCTCACTCCCCGAGGCGAGTAACCATACCCTCCGAGCCGGGGACTGTGGAGCCGACCGCCGAGGGTGGCTCTAATTTGATGAATATTCACACACCTGCCCCGTGATGAGAGGTGTACGGTCACAGCGGCACGTCCGAGGGGGGGAGGCGGGGTCGATGATAATGGGGTGGGGGAGCTCTCGAGGGGGGGGGGGGAGGTTGATGAGATGTGCGGGGAAGGTGGGGTTTGTGTATCAAATCCACATGAGATCACCATAGTCATAGCGGGGACGGGTGGTGGTCGCGTGAAATGAATTGAACTACCGCTCCGAACTACCGTATTACGGGCGCCGATGCCTACCACATTCCGGGCGCCCTAAACCCCCAAATCATCAGAACTACCGTGGAACGTTGTTGGACATTTTTACACGACATTTTATTTCCACGTATACGCATCGTATTCTACGTTTCCACTCAAATGGGCGGCTTATGTTATACTTGTGTCCCCGACAGGCACTGCGGTAGGTAAGTGCGTTCTGGAAAACCTTTTTCACATGTGATTGTGCGTCATCAAATATCATATCGCGATGCACGAGCACCTTGCAATTTCTGGATATTCGTGCTGCTGCAACAGACTCCGCCAAAAATACACCTTCATTCTCGGTTGATGTATTGAAGTAATGTGCTCAAAATGTTGCTGTCCAAGGTTAGTTCAAAAGCCACCTGTTGGTTTCTGGTAGAATTGCATGTCATCATCAGCTTTTGCGGTATGACATGGAATTTCACTTTAGCAGATGCGTATAACGGTGACCGAACACCGCACACCAATTAATGACCGATTAAATTGAAATTATTTCATTAGCTTTGAGTAACGCATGGGCATTTACACGGAAATGATTACGAACTCTCGTTAAAACACGTATGGAATGTATTCGAACATTCTAAACAGGAACGGTCAGTCAGTTGTTTAAGCAGTGGGGTTATTTTGTATAGCCATCGGTTGGTTCGTGACCTAAACTTTATGGTTTTGTTTAAATGTTAAAAATTGTTCAGCCTGCCCTGTATAAGAAGTTTTGAATAGCCACTTTCTGAAATTGGTATAGCTCATTGATGAGTTTCAGATACCTTCCATGACTCCTGTCGCTACTTTTCTCTCCCAAACGCTATGGAACCGGCTATGACTATGGTTGTGGCTTTGGCTATGGCTATGGGCTACAGTTATATGGCTCGGGCCCAGCGCTCAAATCTGCCTGTCGTGCGGCGGCGGTGGGGGCGGCTGGATAATTGTAGGTGTCGTGACACCCTCGGTGGCCGCCCCTCGACCGGCGCGTGACACCTGTGACACCTCTGACACCGCTGACACCCCGCCCCACCTACCCACACACGGAAGGCGCGGGGACACCGGGCTGCTTGTTTAGACATCGGAATGTAGCTAATGGGTTGTCATCCATCATATATTGGGGCTGTTACTTACAGTGAACATCACAACAGATGGTCATGATATTACCATGTTTGGATAATCATTGCAGGTTTGGTATATTGTGACACCTTATCAGCCAGTTTAAGGTGCTCTTTATGTATCATTTTTGTGTCGGCATGTTCGCTTATTTTGTCGACAGGTGTCGGATGTGAAATTTGACTGCGGACCTCTGTTTCCTGCATGATTTTGTTTGCTTTGATGTCGCCCAAAAAGGCCGACTGGTGTCAAGTAAAACTTTAATGCTGTCAGTTTTCCGCATGTAGAATCGGGTGGTTTGTGCCTTGTCAGTTTCATTCAAATGACTTCCGCCGGACATATTTGAGTACAATTGCTGATCATTCACACTATTATCATGTTAAGTAGGACATAAACAGATATAGATTACAGCAGTGATAGGCATAATATTGTCCATGAAAGTAGTTTATTTGGTCGTTTATTTCAATCAAACCGGTCATAAATGTTGAGCAGTGGAAGTGGTCTAATGGTTCTCGGACATTTTCATCACTAATGGGCAGTCTAGCCAGTGGAGTTTCTTTCCTTTAGACGGTCATTTAAACATCGTTATATTTTGTTAAACATCGTTATATTTTGTGGCAAATATGTTTACTTGAGCGTGCTTTCATAACCATTAATTAGTTTAAATCTATTGTTTTTCTGGCACAATGGGCGATATATTTAATGGACAGCTTTGTAAGCTGATTGTCAACTTTTTAGTCCACCGCTGCATTTATTGCTGCGCTGTCAACCATTTTATCCCGCGATTAAGCCGATAAATGCTGCAGTGTGGCATTGTCAGTTAATTATGGCCCACTTTGACGTACGTGCATGATCAGGATTTATTGTTGTAAGCGTAACGGCTACCATGGTTACCAAGCTGGATGATAATACCTATGTGTGTTATAAAGGAGAACGCAGTCTGAAATTTATTTGGCGAGTTAGGTTAGTGGTATTACATTGTTTTGTACCACATTCCAGTCTGTAAAAATATGTTTGGTTAAGAACTTTTTTGTCAAATATTGCTTCAATGCTTGCACGTTCTGGCTTCTACACCCTGCTAGTTTTGATAGAATAAAACTAGCTTTAAATTGGACAAAGTTATTGTTGCTTTGCTATTGTTACCAGCTTTGCTGAACGCTAACATCCACTAGACAGGCTGTTTTATGCGTAATTGCAATATTGCAGCGTTCTATTATTGCTGCATTGCTGCAACGAGTGTGGCACTACCGTTGCAACATTGATGCGTCGCTTCCGGCACGCCTCTCGCACCATTCTGCCCTCGCAGCAGAGATGAAGTCATTCCAATTCCGCCTCCCAAGTGGAGCCACCATTGTTTTCATCCTGCATTATGGTGTCGGTCAATAAGGACCAGTATGCCGTCAGATGGGGCGACGATTCGACCTTACGGACTTTGTCGGCAAGGCTCAGAAGGGCCGTAATTAAGGCAGAAATGCGTCGTCATGATCCAGACCGGCCGAAAAACGCACAGCCGCCACCGCGGCCTGCGTCGTGGCAGGAGATGCAGATGATGCCGTGCTTTGATGCGACCTGCCTGAGGGCATTTAGAGGAAGCCAACAGCTTCCGCACCCCTTCCCCCACCCTCCGCCCTCTTCAGGACCACCCCTGCATCTCCTGCACGAATTATCAGACCCAGATGCTAAACAAGACAATGGGAGAACGTGGAACTTTCAACAAGGGAAATAATGAAATTCGACCGATGTCTCATTCTCAAACGCTCCACCCTTTCTTCGGAGACCCTTGAGCGTCTGTTCGCAAAGACATGTGACTGACCTCTGGTTGCTGACCTCGAGATGCACTTGTCCAGCGGACTCGCGCCAGGGATCTGTCGCAAAGCGTCGCATAGTGTCGCCCTGGCGCCAGATATGTCTCGACAGTAGACGTCAAGTGCGCATCGGAAGGCAAATATTTATAGATAAAGTTACCGACTGAGGCTTATTATATGTAGTGAGATATGGTGTTGGGTGGGGCAAACTCCGGTGGAGCAAGCATCATTGGTGGCAAAACTGTCGCCGGGAAAATAAAGAAAAAAAAACACATGGCTTTAGTCGTGTGAGCTTACGTTGTGTTGATTTTCATTGGCATAAATATGTTGTTTTTTTTTAGTTATCCATTACGCATATCTGTCAACATCAACAGTATCCGAGCATCGTCTCGATTACACAATTCCGAATTTGCTTTCATACCATTTTTTTTTTTCGCTCGCTTTCCCCGAGTGACATTATTCAATTGGACATCATGTCGTACCACTACCCGTATTGAATCCCCTCGCTCTTGCTTGTCCTTTCTCGCTTGTATTTTCTCGCTCGGCCGTCTCTAACCGTATCTCTCTTGTTCTTTTGCAGGTGAGTACGGTTGTCAGTGATGCAAATGCTGCTGATGCAGGGATGGTGAGCAGAAAACCAGGTCAGGTCAGCATGGTGTGTGTGTGGGGGGGGGGGGATGGAGGGCACTTCGAAAGCTACCGCGAAGATGCTGTGAAACGATGGTGAAGCACGCTGACGGCTGAAGAAGGGGTCGAAGAATAGGTGTGAAGGATGTTGCACAGGTGAATGACCAGCGAAATGCTTGTTTGGCCCGCTTTTTGACGCGTTAGGAAGGTTGGAAGGGTGAGGGAGGCATAAGTGTAGGGTCGCTGTAGTAAAGAATGGAAGACTAGTCTGGGAGGGGGTGAAGAAGGGGACCGGGAAGAAATGGTGTGACGAAAGTGGTGATAGGAAGAAATGGTGTTGGAAAATAACGTTTCGGAATTTCATTGTTTGTTGATATCATGCCTGTGTAATGAATAATTGAAAGACGACAAATGATAGGTAAAGCAGATGACGAAATTTATTAAATTGCTTAAAAATATTGCTCAGCGTTATTGCTGGGAGTCTTCAGTGTAGTGTATCGTATTTATTGAGAGAGTTCTGCGTTATTTTCCGTAAAATTTTTTAGTCGTAAACCATCAATATCTCTCATCTCTGCTGGTATTTAACTCCAGATACCATGAAATCGGGGTCGCTTAATGTTTATGTTACTGGTCTACAGAGCAGGGCTTGTTTGCCGAATTATCTTTCCTCTTGACATGTGGCTACTAACAACGCGATATAATGCCATCCTTGTTTAGTTGTGGGCCTAGGGAAGTAGTGAGTGGTATTGGATATGGGCAAACGAGCGAACGGACAACCGAACACACAAGCAAATAAAGGAATGAATGAATGAATGAATGAATGAATGAATGAGCTTGACTATAAACATGCTTGATTTGAACAGTATTTTATATGAACTTAACCGAAGACAACAACTTTTCGCTCTTTTACATGCTAACTATATCTTTCATGAAGTTGGCATCCCATCGGCTGTAAAACATCAGTCCCTGACACTTTCAAATCACTCTTTTCGATTGATTCAAGCTTCCATCCCCCCGCCCCGCGTTGTCGACGCGATCGTAGCACCTTTCTATTATGACGACCCTGTAAGGGGAGAGTCAGCTGTTTGTGCGCTCCACCCTCCCCGCCTGAGGCGTGCCCTCAGGGCGTTGCTAGGCGAAAGGCGTTCAGAAGCACCCGCACTGCCAACAAAGGGTGTGGGATTGGGTGAAGGTGCGGCTCGTTTGCTTCGCATGGGTGATTAAAAGCGTGAAAATATTATTGTTCAGTGATATTCACGGGATATTGGTAGTTGGTACGCCGAATTGTTACGGCTTCATTAAGCTAGATATATTGAATGACGTTGTCATCAGCTTTTTTCCCATAACTTTGGTGATTTTATATGGTGCGAAGAAGTTAGCGCCTGAGCTATAATTTCATTTCAAGTTTCATCTGGGCGTCGTGAGAACATGGCTCTGCGTAGATACAATTCCATTATCACGCAAAACGGCCTGGATCTGAGAAAAGATGCTCTTATTCCCATCCATGTGCAAAAAATGTTAGTCAGCTCTGCCTGACTAAAGATAACGATGAAAACCTAGTCATCCATAGGCTCGTTCATGGTCGTGCTATTAATCATCACACTATCTCTCGGCCCTGTCAGATTGCCACGGACAAGTGCGTGTTTTCCCGTAAGGAGGTCGTTATTTTTCCGGACTGTAACGGCGTGTGATGCGTTAAATTGGGATTATCGGGTACCGGTGTTTGAAGGAAGCGTTCGAGTGTGATCTACGTCACTGGATACTGCATTATATGGGATAATGATGGGATCAGAGAACGGAGGTCTGCTGATTTGTGCCGTTGTACAAATCAGCAGACCTCCGAACGCTTCAGGCAATACTGCTCTTGCAGAAATAATGCGTTTCTTGTGGAAAAGAAAATCATCATTTTTATAGCTTTTAGTAAGCGATAAGTATTTTGTAGCATATTTATGAGCAATATTTATAAATGCCACCAAAGTACTTGAAATTTGCTCATAATTAGCGATGAAATTATAGAGTCTGAATGCCGCTTGAATCTCTTCTCTCACAGTTTTTTTTTTTGCGATAGAAAACAATGCATTGCTCAGATTTCCTTACCTCAAAGCCCACAACAGACATTTGAACCGTCATTACATCGACTCCCTTTGAGGTCTCTGACCCCGCCTCTGAGCTAGCTCTGGGTCCTATGTGACACCCCCTCCCCCTCCGGGACCGTGAGCGGGGAGGGGGAGGGGTGTGCGTGCGACCACCGACACCATTAGCCCGTCGGATGTCGACTGAACCAATAAACAGGTGACCGAGGGACATCGCGGGGAGGGGGGGGGGTGATGGGGAGGGGGCAGACAACGGGGAGGGGAGAAGGTAGGGTCCATATGAGCTACTAACCAAGCTATAGTGCTGAAAAATCAGTCGTGATTTTCAAGGATACAAAATAGCGGATAGACGAGCCTCACTTACAGTTTGGTGTAGTCAAGTACAAATATCTGCAAAGATTAGGCGGAGTAGTAGTGTGGAGTTTACCGTCACCCCGGTAGAGGCTTCTCAATGATTGTTTACCTTCCGTTCTGCCGGCGGCGTGGTCCCGCCCATCAAATGACGTCATCCATCGCTCTAAACTAGGTTGAGACGCATTAATTAGGCGGAGAAAAGTGGCCATTATCGCGCGCTGGCGACTGCCGCAGGACCTTACCACGAAAATATGGTGATATATGGATGATTGATTGGGAGATTTGATACACATCCTTAGGCCTTTTCTCGGCCAGAAGGGGCACTTACGGATGTGATTTTGATCGATAAACGTGTTTGTATTTACTTGGCGTTTGAGTGGAGGGGTCTGCGCAGTCAACGCCTGTTATTACCACCAAACATATGGAAGCATTGCAAGAAGTCACGTGATCTATCGAATGTCGATCATCGTGCTCTAGCCGCCTTTGACTTGTCACGTGACCCTATCATACAGTGACACTGGTCAGACCCCCCCCCCCCCGCTCCCCCGCTCCCCCCCCCCCCACCCCTCCCGCACACAAACAGTCGTGGCCGGTGGACATTTATTTATTTTCATGCGCGGGACTGCTCAGGTCATGGGGTCAACGTCGAGTAGTCGGCGTCTGCCCGCGGGGTCACAGAGGTCAGACTTGCTGGCAGTCGCCCAACAGGGAAGGGGAGGGGTGAAGGGGTGTTAATGATAGGCGGTTCCGGCCCCCTGAAGGAGGTTTTTCTCACTGAGTGTTTGAAACTGAGGGGACACCTGATGAGTGATGGGTTGGTTTGTTGATGTCTTTAGCGTTGGAACGTTTCTTATGGTGATATTTGTCGAATGGGCGACAGTTTTGGTGACATGCGTGAATAATTTACTTGTCCAACTCTTTGTATGTTCTATTGAAACAAAACTTCAGCGCAACATCCGCCGGGGAAGTTTGATGACTCACACCAACTCTCAGTAACTCGCATCCGCTGGTCAGTCCCAGAGTCTCCGCGAGGCGCCATGCATAATGTATGCCACGATCAGTCCGATCACCTGCCAAGACCGGGTCGCACGTCTCACACGGCAGTCACACTCCGGAAGTTGGCAGCGTGTGTGAATGCGCGTCGAACGCGCGAGAGCGTTTTTGCGCGCGCCCGGGGCGCGCCACCGAAGAAGAAAAAGCGCGCGACTCGTGCACAGGGCGCCAAGGCCGCGGCTGGCCGGGCGGTGACGCCGTCCTGGGCCGCTCTCGGTGGACTTTTATCGGTTTGTGCCACTGCGGCTCACGCGTCCGAGCAGAGGCGCATTCAGGAGGTCGCCCGGGGAGGCAGGCTGGGAGCAGAGGCGGGGTTAGGGATGGATTTTGGGAGGCTGGTTGGGGGTTTTTATTTACATGCCAAAATATTGGGTTGGTAGATAATGCCAGTCAAATTTTGGAAGATTGTTCATTTTGGCATTTATTTTCAATTTTCAACATCGTGCTCCTTGTTATTTGCAAGTTATTGCACGTTGCAGCGGTGACAGCGACCTGCCACGAATCCTGTCGGGCTTGCCGTTGCTCCTTATGGCGTGTGGGGCGTGTCCCACCGTTTTAGCGTGCCTTGGAACGTGCTGGAGCAGTACTCCGACGTGCCCCTTGCATTCCACGGACGTGGGGGCACGCTTTGTCCAAAAAGTGGCGGCTTTGCCGTCCTACAGAGCGCCGCAAACAAATGTAAATCTCGTTATTATTATATTTGATCCTAAATGACAGTCGCAATGCTCAATGTGTGATCCTTGCTAAGTTGTCATGCGAAAATTTACTTGCCATGGTTACAATGCACCTTTGCCTCCTGATTTTTAGATCTCGTCTTATTCTATCATCACATTTAATCCCGTCAAATCGAGTAACAATAATTCCTATTTCCACCGGTAACATGCTCGCCAATAACCACCTCTCGCGAATACCGCGGCGTTTACACTCGTTTGACCCGTGTGACCTGGGCGGGTAGCGTGACCCCAGACGCACCGGCCGGCGCCGGCGGCGGGCGCGGGCGTCCGGCCGGCCACATCACCTTGACCCCTGTGACCCCGCCGGCCGGAGCAGCGTGACCTCTGACCTCGGGCCGAGCGAGAACAGGGAGGGGTATTAAATGGGGTATGGGTTCGAGTTGGAGGGGTGTGGTGTCAAAACGTTTTGCGGGTGGGCAGGTAGATCCGATCGCATGTCGAGACATCAACTGTAGATAGAGGCTCATGGGGTTTTGGTTTATGTTATGAATCGCACTGCCTTATGACCTATATATTGATCACTTTTTCCTTGGTATTTATGCAATAAGGACCTACTATCACCAGTAAATATGCAAAAGCCATCCACGTGAAGTTACGTCCTTACGTTTCTCCCCTTCTCATTTCTCGTATTTACCACCAAACCATTCCCGATTTAATTTATTCATTCCCGATCAGAAATCCCACATTTCTACCGGCCACCGGCAACCGTTCTGAATGCGTCGAATTTTGAACGCGACGCTGGAATTTCGGCCGTATCGCGGTGCGCGTCCTCGCCTAAATAGGGGCCGTTTGGCGGTGGCTGACAGGTTTTCTCGACACCTCAGGGCCACCGAGGTTACACGGTGCGGGCCGTTTGACCAGAGCTCCGACCGGTAGTTAAATGGTCAGATGCCGCCTTTGTTGGATTTTCCGCCCAGTCACATTAGTTTTGTTACAAGTGTTTGGCCGATTTGGCCGCCGGTATTTAGCGTTTATGGTGTCGGCGCTGCGGTGGTGTGTATCAATGCGCGACTGTGTGCTCGATTTTTGAGTTCCATGTGTGTTTTTTGTATCAACGTGCTGTTTAAATCATTCTTAAAACTCGGTAATTGATTGCCTGAGTACAGGGTTCTAAATTTCAACTTTTGCGAAGTCCAGACGGGTACCTTTCCTCCTTATCTCTCCTCCGATCTTGTCTCTTCCCCGTTCCTTCCATTTAGCCCGGATCTGTTCCGACTCGACCCTCCCCCACTTTGACAACCCCTCCCCCACCTCCCAGCCGCTGAGAGAGGTTAGAGGTACAGTAACGGTTTATTATGCCGTATTATAACATACAGACAACGCTAACCGGTTTCACTGTCACTTTTCGGTACTGAACGACGCTTGACATTTGAAGAAAATCCTTACGAACGGTGTCTGTAAATGTGACCTCCCAGGTGTTCATAAAGCTTGGAGATCCGGTTTGGTTGTTCGTGTCAGTTTGGGTCTCTAAGTCGAGTCCCATGAAACATTTAAGCAATTAATGTAAGCCCAAAATACTCAGCTGCTCACATTAATGGGTTTGTACTGCGGTAATGACTTTCACTTCTCGTCAAACAACCTATGTGCATCACCTACACTACATTTACTTCTACACGATGTAGAGCACGATGACTTGGATTGTCCCTTGCCAGATTCCTGTGTTGATGCAATGCCGTTCTCTAGAATGACTCATTTTTCTACCACCTATCGGATTGCATGCAGGCTGGTGGTTAATCCTGTCTGTGCTACAATCCATGCCGCGCCTCGCTCTGTCAGTTTTGGCTCAATTTTTGCACCGGTGTGCTATCTTGTGACTCCATTTCCTGTCGGAGACATCCCAAAAATCAAATGCTGGTGATGGACGCTAAAAAAAATAGCGGCGCGCGCTAAACAAACCACGATTCCGCGCGCTCCAAGAAACGCTGTGATTCTTCACTATCGGCACGAACCAAACATATCTGGTGTGCGCGTCGGTTGCCATAACAACCACCGTCAGTTCGATTTCGGCTGTCGGGAGCTGGAACATATTTCATGCTGTCGCGAAACGACGGAGCGCGACACGGTGGCGCTGGCGCGAGCGACTATTTTTCCATCTCGGTCGTCATCGGACGCGCCGAAATGGCACAGGTCCAGCGTTAATTATATGGGTAACCCCTCAATGGGTGGGCACCTTGTAATTATCGACCTCGATTTACATGGTGACGAGGAAAAAACGGACGTACCGCCGCCGCCGCCGCCGCCGCCGCCGCCGCCGCCGTCGCTGGCCATTTGCCGATACCGATGTTTGTCGTTTTTGGAGTCGCTCGTTATGAGGCTGACCTGTTAGTTGAGCGCGCCCCTTTCGCCACGCCTGAGGCGGTGGAGGCGCCAAAGGGGGAGGGAAAAGATCCTGTCGCAGAGGGAAGAACCCAATATCTATAACAGGCACCAGTTACCAACCCACATTGAGCGTCGATTGCTGACCGACGAAGCACCAAAGAATGAACAGTTCGGAAGTGCCAGACTCTATGCTAACCATACGGTGTATGGTGGGCTCATTGGAAATTCGTAGCGTGTCACTGCGTCTGCCGAACATTTCTGCACACAGAAAGCGCCGAGGAGCAGCACGTCACGTTCAGTAGATGCTTGCGGCAAACCCAAACTTGGCTTCGTCATGCGCCGCCAAAGGCTGGAGCGTGGTTTGTTGGATTCACTAGCTACGATTTATAATTCTTCAACAATCTGCAAACTTATGGTTTAGCATGATAACTTCTTGCAACCACAGTAGTGTGACCTAACTGTGAACTGAATTACCACCGAAATTATCGCAGAAATAGCTACCGAAACCTCAAACAGGACCACAAATGCTCTATGCTTCCCGCCAAAGTGGGAACACCGGGTACCCACAAATCCGACATAACTCACCCACTGCGGAAACATTATTATGGCTGTCGCTTTTCATTGTCACTTATCAGAATCATAACACGAAGCTAACGCGAGGCTAATTGGCATGACAATCGGTAGCATCTCATTTTTATGAAGAAGCTCCGATAAAAAGCGCGGGAATCCGCCAAAAGCGCGCGAGCAGCCCAATCCGATAAATCGTGCCAAACGCCGCGCGCTGTCCGGCCATTTCCGCAACAACTCTAATGGCCGTAATGGCATCATAAGTGGCCGTAATGGGCCATTACACGTGGCGATTGGTGCGCAGTGCGCCGCTGCTCGCCGCCGCCGCGCCGGACGGTGGGTGGTCATTCTCTCACAAATCACGGCAGATTGCAGCGCGTCCAACGGCGCTAACCACGCGGGATTGATTGTGTGGTCGAGCCCCAACGCTGAAAGTGCATATTTTACGGTGTGTGAGCGCGCGGACGAACAGGCTGGGTGGTTTGAGGGGGGGGGGTGCTAGTAACCACCTGTTCTCATGGCCGCGCTGATGGCTTGCGGTGACTCATGCAAGTCGTTTGCAAATGACTGGCTTTTCTGTGGTTGGGTTTGAACAAGTGGCGCGCGGAATTGGCGGCCGGAAAATGGGGATGCTGATTGCTCCATTAATCTCTAACGCAATTACCATTACGGAGCCTACCGTTCCCGCGGTATTATATTATTTGTTTACGGGCGGGGATTTTTGACAACAGAAAATATGTTTTCAAATAGCTCCAAAGCTTCCCTGGGTGAGGCGATGGTTATCCAGATCCGCTTTGGCGGTAGATGTGACCCTCCGACGACCCAGACGCATTATCCCGTTCGCTGCGCTGCGCGACGCGATGGGCGCTGATCTTCGCGATCGGAACGCACGTGCGTTAATGGCTCGGGCGCCGCTGGGGCGCGCCTCCCACGCAGTTTTCAGGCTGGTCTCGGTGTCTCCTCATCTGGGCGGTGTCCACGCCCACGTGACCAGGCGGCCGCGTGCGCCGTGCTCTCGCCCGAGGCGTCAACGGCTGGCGCCGCCGTTCAAACGAGCGTGCCGCGCGGCGCGCCCACGCCCCGCCCAAGCGCGCGCTTCACGAGACGCCCGACCGCGTGCTACCAGACCCCGCGATGACACAGACCGAGCTCACAGATGTTCTTGGGTGTTTTTCTTCTTTTTAGCCTCATTTGTGTGGTGATACTGACTCGTCCTCGATGATCCACTTTTGGGTTCTTGCAAAGAGGTAGAAGACGTGGCTGGTAAATTTGCGGAGCGTTATTTATCGGTTCATTACTCGTGGAATGCGCGCTACCCACTCGTTTATGGTCGCGCTGGTCGACGGAGCGTCCGCACCCGTCCCCGGGCACTCCCACTGCAGGGTAATAGCACGGTAATTTGTTTATTTCGTTAATTTTCACCTTGTTAACCCGAGGCGCGGTCGGCGCCGTCCGGCCATCGTCCACCGCCTCCGGCGCTACCGCGGCTCGGCAGCGCGGCTCTGGCTCCGCGCGGAGCCCAGCCAGAGCCGGACATTCCAGCGGCGGATCGGGCCGGCCGGCGCCCGGTGGCTGCGGTGGCGCGACCGTCCACACGGCGGCGCACACTGGTCGGAAACGCCCTCACGAGAGGCCACGGGCGATTCCGGAGTTTCGGATTATTTTTTATATAGATCGATTTGAAATTGATCAAATTATTATACTTAGGTCAAAAAAACTAATCCGGGTGACCAAAAATAGCTGTAATCAGCCCCCGAAGATGGGGTATCCCAGAACTCGGAAACTGACGCGGAGCAAGAGGTTTCTTGAGCCGGATATTCAGAGTCTTATTGCTGATAGACACCAAATTGAAATCCCACATATTATGCATCAAAATGTTCGTTATGAAGTTGCCGACTGGTCAGTGCAAAATTTTTGGTATACTCTTTCCCTAACTAAGATGTACTATAGCTTTTTATGAAGGCTCTCCTACAGTGATTCTGGAATATAACTGCAAAGTTTAGGTAAGGAAACAACAGGTAGTCCCATCTAGTTCCACTCTGATTTTTTGTGAGATGAAGTAGGATTTAAATTTACACCAGGGCAACATAAAAGCTAACTGCGCATATTTGCGCAAAATTTGCAGGAGCCGCTCTTCCTACCCAACTACCGCCCGCCCCGCCCCAGTTTCGGCTCGGCCGCCGCGCCCGGCTTACGCTGACCTGTGTGGCCTGCACGCATCCATGCGTAGTTGACTGGTCATTAAAAACAGATGCTCTTGAGTTTATGAATTTTGTGAAAAGCGCGTTTTATGTATGCATTTATGTATGTATTGACATCAAAAGCCTTCCACATATTGCGTGGCGATTACGGCTTGCATTTAGAGAGCCTTGCTATTGACAACCATCACTCGGCTGAAGAAAGTGGAAATTGAAACCTTCGTGAATATAAGACGCTGCAAATATAGGACACCTGTCGCTGACGTCGGCTTACCTTGGGCCATCTTTTTACATTAGATCACAATTCCGGTAGGTATTTAACCCTGGCCGGACCGATTGGTTTTCTATGTATATTGACCGGGGAGGGTTGGTACAACTCCCTCGCCGTTTCGCCTCTATTTGAGCTAGAGCCTCGCGGAAAAAACAACCTTGTGTGCCGTTATAAGACGCAAAAATTAGGTACTACCCGATTTTAAGGTCTTAGGTCAGCCAGTGACCTCTTAGGTCAGGTAAGTGCCACAAGGCACGGGCTCGGTTTTAGGTTAATTACTTTGCCAAAAATGGTCGCACTGCCGCGATTTTGGCATCATCGTGTTTGTCTAGCTCAGGCGCGCTGAATGCTATACTTGGTGTTCGGGTGAAGTCAACTTAAGGTGTTAACCTCGGGTCAAGGTCAGGTCGGAGCCCCTCAGGTCACGAAAATGGTTGAAGGAGGTCATATTGCATATCATTCGATTCGGCAGGTCTTCCTGAGTCCAATGGTGGCTTTCCCGACTCTCTAGCTCCATCTGATCAGGAGTTATTGACGAAAAACTTATATGGTCTTAGTGACGTCATAAATGACGTCACGCAAAGTCAACAATGCTAAAGTCAAGCACTGGACCTTGCAAGGAGTGCATGAAACCATTCCCGGTGCCCGAATAGCAGCTCCCAATTTCCCTTGTTGACTTAAAGTGGTGCTAGATCCTGTACTATACTTAATTATGACGTCATCACTTAACAGATTCACGTCATATATTTAGTGCTTGACATCCAAATGATAGCTTACATATGACAGAGAAGGTATGCAAAGTTTTATGAAGTTTGCTTCACTAGTTGTGGAATAACAAGCAAAAAACTTTTGCGGAAAGGCCGCTGGCCTCTCGCTGGAGCGTTTCCGACCAGTGTGCGGCGCCCCGGCTCGCTCTGCCGCCGCGCCGCCAGCTGACTGGGCGCCCCGCCGCCGCCGCTCTAGCGGGTAGACCGGAGCACGCGCGCCACCAGGGGCGCCGGCCGCTCGCTCGCGCGCGCGCGCGCCCGGCCGCCTTGTCGGCGCGTTTGATTCGCCGCCGCGGCCGTTTTGAAGCTTACACACTGTGGATATGGATAATTTGACGGCCGTTTGCCGCATTAACCGACGATTATTGTTACGAGGAGTGATCAGGTGGCGGTTGGGGTCCACTGAGCGGGGGCTATGTGTGAACGGTGGCACGTGGCGGCTGTCAATTATATTGATGATGTGTCGACTGAGCCGACAGGTGGAAGTCTGTGCGTGTCTTTTTGTGATGGGAACGAGGTGTGAAAAGGGGGAGGAGAGTGGTGGGGAAAGTTGAATGAATGGGGATGGTTGTGGTCGTACAGTATTTGTTTGAGTGAAAAGAATGCGATGAATAACTCGTTGTTTTAATTAGGCTGCTGAGTAGCAGCTATGATTGTCAGATGGCATAGCAAAAGCAATAAGAAGTTGTTCATAAATATGATGTTCTGTACCTATGCATAAACAATGCATGATTCATTGTGCATATTTCGCAGAGCTCTTGATCTTAGCAGATACCCTCTTGGCGTGGTCGTTGTGCCATTTGTCCACGCGTGACTTACATCAAGTAATTTATACAGCACATCCCATGTTTCTGAACTTATCGCATATGCAACTGGGACTGGTTTCCTTACTGGGTGGCAAAGCGGCCTACTGGCTGAGCTGTTATTCGTGGCTTTGCGATTTTGGCATATATGGCTCTCATTGTAATGAGGAATATACGGGCTGATCGGCTAAGAGTCATATATAGACGCAGCTTGAAATTAAAAGGTAGCATGGGAATAGTTCATTAGTTACACAAGCATTTGTTACTCCGCTTTTTCGTTCAAGATAAAGTGTTTCCTTGACAGGAAACGACCAGCCCATGGGAAATATTAACACGTCTAGATCCTCCTATCTAATCCTAAAATTACCTTCTCAGTGTCGCTTTTGCCACGATTTTTGTGACATTGCCGCCGTGTTGCCGCCTTTACCACCACCACCTTCGTCATCGGCACCCCCGGACGGGGGATATTACTACTTATTCTAAATTCCTCCTAATCCGTGAGACATAGCCGAGCCGTGTCCGGTATGTCCGATTTTCTGGTAAAGTGTCCGGCCCATTTCCGTGTGATTACGTCATCTGACGTCACTGCGTGCCATCATAACGTCATATATCGTGATGTGGCCTGACATCAGATATGCATTACACATCGCAGATCGAAAAAGATAGATGGCGCCATCTTAAGTTGTAATATTACGCTTTTTATTGCGCGTACGTGGAGTTACGACACACCCGGTATCATTATTAATTTCTGTGAAAAGATTATAACGGATCAAGGCTGGGTTTGTGGGTTACGGATTGTCTATGTGTCCCTTTGCAATGGAGAATCTGATTTCCCGTAAAGTTTCTGTCACTTCCACCATGATGAGGTGATAACATTTTATAAATCCTCTCCGTGCTCTTTCTCACACACCTCAAACCTCCTCCCTTCATCCGGTCCATCCTCGCCGACTCACACAGCACACCGCACACCATCTAGCGGCAGATTAGTGAACTACTTGGCCGCCGCCGCCGCCGCCGCGGGCGCCCACATTCCATCAAACAATGGACGTCCGCCGCTACTGATGGGCGCCGCGCGCGTGCGTAAATTGCGCCCACCCCATTACGTATGTATACGTACCACCGCACTAATGGTTAGGGTAATGGGACGAGCGTGCTGACGCTGAGTTGTGCTTACCTGAAGGCTTGCGGGCGTTTATGTTATAGCAGAAACCAGTGGAACGCGTTGGAAGAAACAGAGGTAGTGAGTGATTCTGAAATTAACTAAGAGCAGTGGTGTTAGAGTTAAAGCACGGAATACTTGGAATGAAAACGTTCCAACGAGGCACGATTGATAGTGGTTTAGGTAAAAGTAATCGTGATCCTCTAAGGGAATGCTTTATGACTTTGAATTTTCCATCAATTCAATCTTGTGTCAACACGCATGGTAAAATACCAGTACCTATGTTATCCGTTGTTTGCCAGTGACGGATTTCATTTTTCATCGCGCCCGGCATGTGTCCATTGGTATAAATTTCATTGACAGCGCTTGCTATGAGATCTTTCAGCTCGTTCCAGAAACATTTGAAAAATGGTACAGTGAAACCGTCTGGCCCGGGACTGGTCGACGTTTTCATGCTTGCCAAAGCTTTGGCCAGCTCAATTTCGGTGATTTCTATTTCGCACTGTTCTGCATCATGACTATTTAGTGGCGTCAGCACTGAGAGTACATCATTCATCAAACCGTTGCTGTCTCTGTGAGAATATAACTGCTCAAAGTAGCGCACACACTCATGTAGCATATGTCTGCTGTCTGCGGTTTTGTTGCCCGGGCTAGTATGACAAAGCTCCATGGACTCAAACACGGTTCGATAACTGTTGCGCTTTACCAGGCCGTGGAAGTATTTCGTCCCCTTTTCACCGTATTGGCGCCAGTTGGCACGACATCTTAACATGTTTCCTCGTGTGACATTGTTAATATATGTGTCTCTTTCCATTTTTAACTCTCGTAATCGTGAAACGTCAGCCATAGACTCGCTGGCTGATAGCCGGTTAATGTCTTCATCCAGTTGACGAAGTCGCTTCTCCTGCTCCCTTTTCTTTTGGCTTGACATTTTTATAATCCAGCCTCTTAGCACGCATAGCAACGTTTGCAAAAGGAGATATCTGGATGTGCCTTCAGTGTCATTATCTATCAAAATTTCTGCAATCTTTTCCTTCGCCTTCGCAACAAAGCTATCGTCCAGCAGCAGCGTATTGTTAAACTTCCAATACGATTTACCTAAGGAAATCTCACCGACGTGTATTTTTATAGTACACATTTTGTGATCACTCATGTATCCGTCAAGGATAGTTGCAATTGGAGACCGAGTCTGGTTCATGTATTTATCACTTATGAGGAAAAAATCTATTCTTGACCTCATACGTAGTCCCGCTTGATGATAGGTGAAGGTTCTTAAATTTGGATGAAGTGTTCTCCAGATATCCAAAAGCTTACGGCTTGCCATATATTCTAAAACAGCTGCCCTACACCGCTGGTTATTTGCTATTCGTCTTGCTCGGCTATCATGATCTAAAGTTAAATCGAAGCGAAAGTTAAAGTCTCCACCTATTATTAAATTTGCATCTCCAATAAGCTCACAGTGCAAAACAACTCGCTGGATTAATTGTGTTTTGCGACTGGAAACAGGCGTATGATACAGTAAATTGGAAGTTTTTGAAGCAAGCACTTGTAAAATATGGTTTTGGTTCAAAAATGAGAAAGTGGATAGATATCATTTACGATGAAAGAACTGGATCTCCATGCACAGCACAAGTGCAAATCAATGGGCATTTATCACAACATTATAGAATAGAAAGAGGTCTAAGGCAAGGATGTCCCCTCAGTTGCTATCTATTTTTGTTAAGTATAGAACCGCTAGCCGAAATGATTAGACAGAACGAGAACGTAAAAGGCCTCACAGTAAACGACACCGAATTAAAGATTTCATCCTACGCAGACGATACAACTTTGATATTGAACGCCTCCCCGCAGTCCCTGAGAGAATGTATGAGATGCATAAATTCGTTTCAAGAAGCATCTGGACTCATTCTGAATAACAGCAAAACCCAAGCAGTTTGGATAGGTGCCAATGCGGGCAGAAGTGATTCAATTTGCCCAGAAATAGAGATTCAATGGACAAATCAGCCAGTTGAATATCTGGGCATCAAACTGAATGCGACTGGTACTGACCTGCCTGAGCTAAACTACCCTGACAAAATATCTAGGCTGAGACAGAAGTTAAATCCTTGGCAGTCTCGTGGATTGACCGCATATGGTAAGATTCATCTTCTCAGGTCAGAGGCCTTATCACAATTAGTGTACACTATGACTTTAATGGAAAAACCTAATCGACAGCAGCTGAAACAAATTGATACCATTATGTTTAAGTTTATTTGGAAGAATAAGCGAGATAAGATTAAGCGTAGTATTCTAAAATCTAGTCATGGTAAGGGTGGTTTAAAAGTACCAGACCCGTCACTTCAGGCAGATAGTTTAAAAACTGTGTGGATAAAAAAGGCGTTGGACGAAAACTGCGATGCCAAGTGGAAGTCTGTTATGAAGGATAAGCTATTCCTTACGGACAATGTATCTATTTTCCGGTGTGACATGTCACAACAGCAAGCTCTGCAACATTTTGAGAGTCGCTTTTGGGCTGAAGTGTTTTCAACTTGGACTGGCTGTCAGCAGCAGAGCGTTCGTTCGGCTTCGGAGGCTTTATCTACAGTATTATGGAAAAACAAGAATATGTGCCTAGAAAGTAAAAAAGTCTTACCTGTTAAAAAACTTATAGAGCGAGGTGTCATAAGAATAGAAGACCTGTATCACAATGGCGAGAGACGGCTCATGACTGCTGTTGAACTTAGTGGGAAGTATCGAATAGCGAACTTCTTGATATGGCAAGCAATATTGAGATCAATACCTCGTACAATAACTGATTTAATAACACAAAAGCGACCACGTAGAAGCATGTCACCAAAAGTCTTTGAAGAGCTTGCATCACAGCAAAAGCCAGCAAAATGGGCGTATAAAAAACTTTTGCAACAGTTTGAGTCAGGGCAAATGTCCATACAACAAAGGAGATGGCGAACAGAGATGAATGGTGAACCACTCGATTGGAAGACAATATATAACCACGTGTACTCTATCACTGATGATTTCGAACTACGCTGGTTTCAATATCAACTACTGCAAAGAATTCTTCCAACGAACCGGTTGCTTTATTTATACCGATTGGTTGACAGCGATGAATGCGTTTTCTGCCCAGGTACAAAAGAAAGTATTACACATAGCTTTTGGGACTGCCGTCTTAGCAAGCCGTTTTGGGCTCAGATTAGATCACTTCTCGGCCTAAGGGGGGTGCTCAGTCTTAAAACAATAATTACAGGGGTTTATCGTCGGCGAGAAGATATTCCAACGAGCGCCATAATGCATTGTGTGTTATTGGCCAAAAGATTTATATGGCGTGCCCGAAAGGCAGCTCAGCCCCCACACATCCGCGGGTTCATCCTAGCGTTTAGTGGGTACATTCGTGTGGAGAGGTTCGTGGCATTAGTTAATGGAAGGATGGACGAATTTCTGGCGAAGTGGTCTAATGTGATGGACAGAGTGGGTGTAGGTTGACTACAAGAAGACCGGCCCCCGCCCCTAACCCATCCGGGATAACCCGTCGACCGGCCCTTGCAATGTCGCAGGGCCGGTTGGCCGGCCGGGCCTGCGGCGCGCCGCTCAAGCGAGCCGGCGCGTCGCAGGCCCGGCCGGTGACAGGGGCGCTGCCCCGTGGCATGTGGGACGCGGGGCGGCGCGGGCGGGGGTGCGGCGTGCATTGCATGATTGTCTGTTTTGTGTTGTATTCATGGTGTGGTATCATCTGCCAATAAATTAAAAAAAAAAAAAAAAAGTGACGGATTTCATCGTGAAATTTAATATTTTTGTTTCATATAAACGTTTCCATTGAATTTCAGTTTCTTGATAACCTCGCATGCCATTGGAAGGTATTTACGGAACCTCTCCGCAGAATGCTCCTGCTCAAACGCAGCCGCCGGCTTCGGTCGCGGTTTTCAACATCTCTCGTCCGTTCAGACATTCTGCTCGCCCGTTTTCCCCATGTGCAATTACAAATTACCTTCCAATGTTCATTTGCTCGAGGGCGTTGGACGGCGCACGCGAATCTCGCCCTTAGCGACTGGCGGCGCCCGTGTCTACCGGGCCCAGTAATGGGGTGGCGGGGGCGATATTCGCCCGGCGCGCACCGCACTTTGAAGCCCGCTGAAATGTGAAATGTTCTTAGCGGCGTAATTTGCATGTGGCCGAGATCCAGGCCGAGTTATTGATCCGAGCCGGGTGAGCGCTGTCTAGCTGCAGGCCGGGCTTTAGTGGGAACTGCCGACCGCGGCTCTGCTGGGTTAGGATGGGACTGAGCTGGGCCGGGCTTTAGCGAAATGACAGACCGTGACTGGACTGGGTTAGACTTGGAACTAAGATGGGCTAGATTGAAAACTGAGCTGGGTTAGACTGGGAGCTAGTCTGGACTGACACTGAACTGGGCTTGACTGGTACTGTATTTGGCTGGACTTGGTACTGAACTAGGCTGGACTGGTACTGCTCTAGCCTAAACTAGCGTCGGATAACTGACGGAATTGAGCTAGGACTCGGCTGCTTTGGGTTGATCTTTACTGCGCTGTGTATGGTAGGTGTAATCTAAATCTGAATGACAAGGTGATACTGAATTCTTATCGGAAAAATGTAAATCGCTATTCAACCATTCGGCAAGTCGTTTGAATTTGATTTTATTGTCTACAACCGTTTTCTGGCCATCCTTACTGTAATGAAAGTACGGCAGCGATCGGCGAAAGATGTAGGTATTACATTATTCCATCGCCAACGGGTAGCGACAGCTCGTATCGCCAGAGTGGGCTCAGCTCGGGGGTATGGGGAGGTAGGGGGGGGGGGCACCGCAGGACAAATAATGGGGCGTTACTGTTGAGCCATGGGGAGTGGGGGTTGAGCCCTGTTCCATAAAGCGGTATTTGCATAAATTGCTGGCTCACATGGATCCTGCCTAACATATAGATCGGCGATGCGGTGTGGGTTGAATTTAAACCGTGTCATTTTAATCCTGCTTTGTGGGTATGTTGTAGTGGTTATTTATTGGCAGCTCGAGCTGTGTTAGTTTCTTTATGCGTTACTTATGCGCGTGGATGATGGGCTTCTAGTCGGTTGATCCTACGCGATCAGAGTGCAGATAGTTCTTGCAAAGCTTGGTCAATGGTCATATTCGACGTCGACATGGGTGGAAAGAAAGCTCGCGCTCCATAAAAGCTAGCTAAGTTGC
Source organism: Amphibalanus amphitrite (assembly GCF_019059575.1). Lineage (NCBI taxonomy): Eukaryota > Metazoa > Arthropoda > Thecostraca > Balanomorpha > Balanidae > Amphibalanus > Amphibalanus amphitrite. The sequence continues at coordinate 224,024 of NW_024882573.1, forward strand.
AAGTCAAAAGCCATCTATCGTGTGCTAACGCTCACTTTCTTCGCAACTGTCTTGAGCACGGTGATTTCAAAGTTTCCGTTTTTTTCAAGACGCTCGTGATAACTCTTCGACGTTTTCTTCCCCTTTCGAGACACGCGTTTTGGACTCGCCCACTTGTCTGTCGCCTCACTTCCCCCGTTGATATCTTCGTTCACCCTGTCTCGTCTCCGCTGATCCGTTTCGCTCTCGCCCTCTCCTCTGTTCTCGCGTCGGTGTCGTCGTGTCGGCGCCGATGCCTCCCGGATGTCGACTCCTTCCGGTGCTCGACGCGCCACCATTGTCGACGCGTCAGCGCGCGCAATGTGGCGCACACGCGTGCATTGTGGCGCACACTGTCGGCGCCACTCAATGCTAATAGCTACTGCTGGCGACTTAAGTGGCGCGCCAACAACTCGGCCAGAAACGGCGCGCGCGAGTTTTATTCGACGCAGGCGGCCCGTGGCGAATATTGCGCGCGCGGGTACATTTATGGCGCGCTGTGGTGTTTTTGAGTGGGGCTGCTGATGCATTGGAGTGGCTGGAGAGGTGGTGACTTTTGATCAGCTCACACGCCTGCCTTGGCTGTCGGTGTGAAATTGCGAAATTTGTTTGCAACACATTGCTTACATTAATGTTTCTTATTCTGGCATCTGGCAGAACGAAATTCTGCTCGCACATCTATGATCTATTGAATTATCCGTCTGATAATTGAGGGCATAGTTAGTTTGTCAAACCAGATACATGCGTGACTGTTAGCTTTGGCATTGTCTTGGGAACTACCAACATATAGTTCAAACCTGTCTTCTTCGCTGTGTTAATTCTCACTTCGCGTCAAACCGATTTGTTGACAGTGGCGTCTCGCTTTTCATGACCGCCTGTTCCGTCTGCTCTCGTTGCACCTCCTCACAAATAAAACACGGCGCCGAGCAAAAAGGCCGCTTGGTCGTGGGCAATCGGCGGGTTCGTGTTGCCTCCTCATCCTTTCAAGCGGTAATAACCCGTATTAGCCGGCATTCAGACGCCCCCGGCGGCTGTGTGCTCATATTTTCCGCCTGATTTACCGCCTCAGACATCTAACTGGGGCCTGTTCCATACAGAGAAACGGCGAGCAGCATCCACAAGATGATTGCTGCGTTTAGAACACCCAACCGCGCCTAACCACTTCCACGGCGTGAAATTACGCCCGATAAAAACACCTGTGTGTGCACACTCGCCTCTGCGGCGTAGAAAAGGTGACGTATTTGCGGTCGTTATGACAGGTGGTCTTCAATAGGGCGCTGTATGACGGGCGATCAAATGGTGTGAGAAAGGCCGGTGGCTGGGCGTATTACACGCCTCGCTATTGTATCGCCCTGAAAAGGATTATGTTATGATGCGTTGAACTGCGGGGGAAAATTCATAAGGTCCCTCGTTGGGCCCTCCCCTAGGCGAGCGCGATGAATGGCGTATTAATTGGCCAACCGCTAAGTGAGCAGGGGGAGTGCACGAGCCTAAAGTGAATTGCAGGGGGCTGCAGGGTGCGCGCGCGCGGTAAATTGAGATGTCTGTGCAGCGGGTAAGCGGTGGGTTAATGGCAATGAGCGAAACTGGTGTCTCTAACTGGTCTTTGAACTTGCGTGGGGATTCGAAATCTTTTTGTGTCCGGCGACGCGATGATACAATGTAACTGATGCAATAATTCAGTAACTGAGACAAAAATTAAATGATGCCTATCCGATTCAACAATGCAGAATCGGAATATTCATAATAGATGTAATTTCTTCAAAATAATCATCTGCTAGCATCAATTTCTCAATACTTAATCGACAACATAAAAGGAAGAGAAGGAAGTGTGTACCTATTTTAACGTCGAACACCAGCTAGGCTGATGTTTCTCCTAAAACTGCCCTCATTTCCCAGAACCTGCGCCATGGTGTGTACGGTAGCACGCCATGATAGGATGGGTGTTAAATTAATGCTATCTCCGGTGAAGTACCTCTCCACAAGATAGAACGCTAACAGATGTGCGCGCCCTGATTGTCCCCTCTATCGTAGCGTTATCCTGCCTATAACATTACACTACAAACTCTGTTAGATAACGCACTAAAATGTCGGCCCAACTTTCCCACCATATTTGCTGACTGTTTGGCAGAGAACAGAGCTGACCTCGTGTAGCTATCAGTGGTATCTTGCAACGGATATTTCTGTTACACATTTGCAACATCCCATTGCAAGATATTGTTCGTAGCTGTCCTTGAGTTGTCTTTCTCGTGGTTGTATTTGTTGGATTTTTTCCTGCCTGTCGTGTGTTTCAGCTATTGTTCTCGTGAAGATGGTCAGTTCATTTATGTGACTCGTTCATGGATAATTAATGGGGTAAGGCTGTTCCACATATCAAAACGTTGTTCTCAGAAGGCATGCAATCCAGGAGAGACAGCAGATATCGTGTTGGTGTTGTTTTTTTAAATTCATTACACGTTGAAAATTGAATTTGTGGTCTACGCGCAGCAAGGTCCTTGCGATTATTTTCACCATGAAAATATGTGAAAAGGACAGGTCACCCAGAACTTGAACCTTCAAAGTCCTACTGACTACTCCAGCTTCGCCTTTAGTCGATTTTAAGGAACGGTTCACTGCCAGGCCTTTTCGAGTTTCGACCGTTTAATTTGACTCGTGTTCCGTCATTTTTTAGCTCTATTTTGGCGTGAATGGTGTGACAAAGCCGTTGTAAGGCCGATGCGTGCTCCATTGTTGCCTGATGTTTTTAGTCGCGTTAGGTCGTGTTAAAAAGTATCCTGACAGTGTTAATGCGATGTTACGACCGAAATCGCGCACTGGGTATTCCCTGGTCCGGTGAGGTGTAATTTATGAACCAGGCAGGTAATGAGACGTTAATGTAGATCGGATTTCCGAAAAACAGCATGCGTAAAACGCATGTCTGATGTAGGTAGTGGATCAAAAGCTGTCCATTTTCCTTGACACCATTATAACGAGGTAAATTGTATAATTATATGTAACTGAAAATGCTACTCGGAAAGTACAATGTTGCTTATTGTCTACTCCGCACAGGATATTTGCTGACAATTTTTGATGACACAGGCAACGGTAATCACTGATCTTGGATTTTTTTCGTAACTTTAGCCTACAGTCCACAGGATTGGATAAGCCAACCAGCCATCGTTTGTTTATTTATCCTGCTTAGACGAGCTGGACACCAATGGCATTGGCGATGACCATTGACCAGTACCCATTGCACCACCGGACGTCCCTAATCCTGATAGTCACATCTCATTTGGTACGATCGTACCCACACTTTCCGCTACAGGTAGCGGTACGCCATATTGCACCACCGGGCCGGCGGCAGCGGCGGCGGCGGCATCTGAAAATAGCCTCCGGCGGTGATTCATGTCAGGGGTCACCCGCCGCCGGGCGGTCAGCCGCGGCGGAACCCTTTGATGTGGCCCCTGTGCGCCTTTGAGGCCCCGTGCCCGTGTAGATGTTGGCCGGGCCGGGCGAGCTTTCGTTTGATCTCAGCGGAGCATTCGACAATCGCGCACGCGGCGCCGGCGGATTCGGGGAAATTTACCCCTGTGGGTCGAAGGAAGGGGGCACCGGGGGGGGGGGGGGTGAGGGCTGACCGCCAGTGGGATGGGGTAGCGGCTGGCAAAGTATGGAACACACGAAATGTTCACCCACAATATTTTTTTTTACTTTCGTTCTTGCTCATTCATTTTCTGCCCGGCCGATCATATCTACAATACAATATATTTTTAAGGAAATTTATAAGTAGAACAGTATTTTTCCACGTACCAACGTATCTTTCAATCTTTCCTATCTCTTGTTAATCTGTTTACTTCTCCATCTATCCGATCTATCCAATATTAAATTCCTCAAGGCCGTGAAATTCCTGGCAAGGATTCTGTTAATTTGGTCGAACTTTCTCGGCATTCCGTTTTCCACGTGCCATGGTGTTGGGCCGCTCCTGCTGGTTTCCGTCACGGCAGCTCGTTGGCTAGCTTGACATCATTCGTTTGCAGCTGCCCGCCTCCTGGTCTTTTTACGTGTATTTTTTCTGTGCGGCAGCTGCTTCATGTCATTGAGGAGTGGACGCTCTCCGGGGGGGGGGGGGGGGGCTCTTACCCGGTGGGGGGGGGGGGGGTGACAGGCCGGATGCGAGCCCGGATTTTGAGATAGACCGGGACTTATGGGCGGTCATTTATCATGGATGGGAGCTGTGTGCGACGGAAAATTTATCATTTTCCACAGACTAGTGTTGAAATGCTTGTGTTGTGTCACCCTGGCTAGCTTTAATCGACAATCATGCTGTCAGGTGCTACGATTAATGTAGCTTTAGGTATTTTGATATGATTTTGGCTATCATTGATTTAATAGAAATGCATTCTCATATCAATTTTAAACACCCCTTTCTTCAAATATAATGGCAATGATCAAGGACAACGATATCAAGAAAACTGCTGAATATTGAACATTTGATCAACGCGTCCTCGCCAGGACGCGACGAGGTTTACTAAATGCCTTTTTTATTAAATGCAGGACGTACTTGTTATTTTGCATCAGTTTTGAACATTAGCTAGGTACTCTGACTGAAGTGAAAACATCAATATGCTCAGACCTCGTCCATCCCATCCCCTTTCCTCCTAGCTGAGACTAGCACCCTCTCTCTGGGCCGTCTCTTTCGTCTGCAGCAGCCACCTGTATTGACCCACCTGTCTGCGAGCGGCGAGCTCCAGGTCGTGACCCCGGTGACCCGGTCACCCCTCCCCTCCCCCTCCGGCGGCAGCGCGTCTCGCCGTCTGGCGGCGCCCTTTGATCTCCCTGGCGATTGGTTCAGCCGCCCTGCAACAAAGCGGCGGCGGCATCGACCGTCGGCGCCGGCAGCGACGGGGATTCGTCGGCGCCGACGGCCGACGGCGGCGACGAACGACGGGGGCGGGACCGGGCGCGCGCCGGCCGCCGGTGGTCAGTGGTCGTGGGGAGAGGAGATGGCGGGTTCTATCGAGTCGAAAAAAACGGTGACTTTTGACAAAGATGATGGCTGATTATCAAATTTTGTAAGTCATCTTGGTGTGTTTTCTGGTCTTGTCTTGCCGGGCTGATATGCTGAGATGTATCCTAATTGCATTCTTCCAGTTTGTATGAATTACCTTACTTGGTTTATTTGGATACTGGTGGATCGATTGCGTTCCAAAAAAAATTAAGCTTTCCAACTTACTGTTAATCAGTGCACTTCTCAATGGTGGAGTTAAAGCAAAAACCTCGGACTGAGCATCCTAAAAAGGCTAAAGGAAGGTCGTGTTAACTCGGAATTTTCAGAGCAAATGTCGATTTGTTGTGTTCCTTTTTTCGTTTGCTTTTTATGTAGGCTTTTGTTCAGCGGACCACTTTTGATTCGTGCCGGTGTAAAAAGGTCGGATTTTGTCGCCAATGACTATTTCTTTCAGCTATTACGAGATAATCATATTTTTCCTGTGTTTTGTAAAAAAAAAGTTTTTTTTCATTTTGGAAATCACGTGCAGTTGATCTGGCGGCCTCCGCCGCCGGGTTCAGTCGGAGCCGCCACCGCTGCTCGGAGCCATCGATCCCCACTGCTCGCTGATTGGTCGGCCAGCCGCCGCCGGCGGCGCTGATTGGCTAATGGGACTGTCATTTGCAAGGTTGTCCCTGGGGGAGGCCCGGCGGATGTGTCGATGGGAATGAAAAATAAATAAAACAGACACGGGCCGAGATCAAAGCGGCGCCTCTCGGGCTGGAGGTAATGGCTCTGTGCGCTGCCGCTGAGCCAATTAAATGCTCGGCCGAACCCGTGTCGGCACCAGGCGAACAAGAGCCGATTTTGGAAGCACTGTGGGCAGATGCAGCCGCCACAGTTGCCGCTGTTGTCACCGGGGGAGATGGAAAAATCCCCGCCACCGCCGGCGGTTGCCAGCCGCTGCTCACGGGGATGTCATTCCTGGCGCTGAAGGTGATGAGGTGTTCCCTGAAGCACGGATTGCGAGACATACCATCGTTAGCAACAGCAAGAGCAAAGGCAGGGCTTTATGCATTTAGGCCAGTAGCAACCAGCTGCCGTCGGTTACCGCTGGGCTTCGTCGCTGCTTCCAGCTCATTTGAAAAACTTGGATGTTTTATTTGAATTCAAATGTTTGCGGTTTTTTCGCTCGAAGCATAGATATTCTATTAATTGGTCGCATTTTCCGAAAAGCAACAATTATTGCATTATATTTTGGAACAAGACCGAAAACTTACCTTGGGTTCCTGTTTTTATGTAAAACAAAAACGTCAATTTTGAATGCGCTCCTCGCAAAAATGTTACCTTTTGATGACCTGATTCCGTAAATTGTTTGCTAGTTTTCGTGTGCGATCGCAGAGTAAGTTGGATTCGTGCTCCACTTTCCTGCACAAGATGTCATATTGTTGACTTTGAATAAGCACCTGACCGCCTGTCAATCCAACAGTTGTGTGCAAGTTCGAACGCAAACAAGTTCCGCACAAACCATGTCTCGCTCTTCTTTCAACCACACTCTGTGCTTTGTTGCATGTGTCCATTTGACGGCCACCGTATCAAAGCTGCTACCGTTCAGCGAACAGTTTTCATCTGGATGACGTCACCCTGTCAACATGTGTGTTCAAACACGGCGATATGTGACGTCATAGCTGCGAACAGCTGCCGTCCGGCCGCGCGATAGTGTGTGACGTCACTGTGAGCCTGCAGTGCAGTGTGCTGTTAGGCTCCTCCAATGAAAGGGTTCACTAGATGTGCCGATGTTTTTTTTTTTGTCACTTATGGTAAAGACGTTTCAATCATGCCTTCATTCGTCCATGCTGACTTGCGCCCATATTTATTGAACAGTCACCTGTTCAGGGCGAACAGTTTTCTTCTTTACACTCCCCCTCTCAACCCCTCCCCCCCTCCCGCCCCACCTTCATCCCACCGAATCCCCCGTAATGACATGAATCCCATCCGCCGCCCCGTCCGAGCACATTTGCGCTAAAGAACACTGTTACAATGGCCACCCGAAACTAAGCCGTTTTTTGTGCGTTCCGCGAGCGGGACTCGACCCGTCTGTCGGTTCCCATCATCGTGTCGCCGCTGTTGTCCTGTCTGTCGTTTTGTCCGCTCTTTATGCGCTCTCCCTTCCGCGCGCGCGCTCTTCATTGGTAACAGTTCCGGCGCGCGTGTGCACGTGCGCCGCTGGATAGGCGCGGAGCGGTGGTAATCCGCCGTGCTAATTTTGGACGGGTTGTGTGTGAGAGCAAACAGGATTAAAGACAATTTGGAATCTGTCGTGGAGAGAGACGATTGTGGCGGTGGTGGTGGTGGTGTGGTGTCAGGTGTGGTGGTGGTGGTGGTTGATATTTTAGTGGCGGTGTTGGTGATAGTGTTTGGTGCAGGTTGTGGATCATTCGAAACAATTTTTCATGTTTTTAAATTGCAAAGAAAAACGGATATTCATTGTAAACACCTAAATACTTTCCAACAGTCTACGACAGCAGGTTTTCAATATGTTTACAACGAAACATTTTCGTTACTGAATTAGACGTGTTTGTGTTAAGGCTTTCCTAGAAAATGTTTTTCCCGATCTTTTGGGCCAAGCGTCAGATCGGTATCACAAAAAATGTTGGGATTTCATCTCCACCCAATTAATCTCCATTCAATTCATCAATGTTTGACAAACATTTACCAATTTTAAGGAATGTCTGAAAAAGTGAGCAATAGGCAGCTAACGATAAGTGAAAACTTGCAAATGTCTCCTGTTTGAAGTGATGGCTTCGGGGAAATATAACTGGTCGCTAAGTCCATGAATTTATATCGACAGTTATGGCAGTTTTGAGATGCAGTGGTGCAGAGAGACTTGATATTTACCTTTTAGATGCTCATGAATTCGGATAGCTTCGAACAAGACGTGTTGCCGGATCGGGAGTGGTCCTTAGACCTTAGCCAGTGATGCGGAAACTTCTGTTTTCCTTACAATCCTAATTCTGAACACAGTTCTTATGTTACTGAAGTGCTTCTGTTGTTATTACTAAGTGAGTTGAATTCTTCGAAAAAACAACAACTTTTGGAACCATGTTTGTTGCCCATTTAAATGGCATGTCTTTTGAATATTTCACGTTTGATGCCCTCTACCGCTCGCGCTAGATTCAAAACCATAGTTTTAGCACAGCCGCAAATAACTCCTCTCAGCTAGGATCTTTTAGCCAAAAATAGTCATAACGAGAATGGATCTATTAGGCCATGTCGCTGGGGTTAAAAGTAAACTGGCTGCTGGTGCCGTTGTTCTGATGAGTCAGGATGGCCGGTGTGCCGCTCAGCAGCCGCTAGCTGGCTGCATCCGCCGCCGGCACGCTCCCGGGCCCGCCGCCGCCCGGCTCAACCCTTTGATCTTGCCGACATTGCATACGGCGCGACGGGACTCTTTAATCGGGCAGACGGCACGTGCCGGGCGGCGCAGTGTCCGAATAGCGAATTTTCATCAGAAACTGAATTTTCAGCCGGTCGGAGCTCGTGCAGTTTTTAGCGGGCCGCCTATTGGCGGCGCAGGCAATAGGAACTGTATTTCAGGGTATCGTTTCCGGTCGAAATGACGGTATTTGCCGGGGGCGCAACAAGAAGAGGAGAGTTAATCACAAGCAGCAGACACTGAAAAACCAACACCACTCTCCGAGAGTGGTGTTGGTTTTTCAGTATCTGCTGCTTGTGATTAAAAAGTTATTTCTATTTGCGCGAGACAAACGAATGGAGACAATGTTTTAAGAGATTGTAAAAGTTCGCTGAGTTTGATATTGTTCCACTCACAAGCATGCTTTTCTTTCTTTATTCTTCGAGGAGGCAACTATGGCAGATCAACATCGCTATGATTGCAATGGGAAAGTGCTTGCTGTACGACAAATGTAGGTAAAGCTCACATGATCACGTGTTGAAACTTCGCTCAAACTGCTATTTGCAAAATGTCTTAACTGCCCAAGGTTTTACACAGCACCAAAATCCACGCCAAACACCAGCCCTGTCGCGGTCTCCCCTCGCGCGAAGTATCTGAGCCCTGACCTCTGACCCCACCCGTCCTCCGCGCACTCAACAGGCGCCCTCACCACCGCCCGAGGCACTAAATCTGGCAACTCTCGCGGTGCGTCGATTGAATCTGGCAGCATCAGTATTCAGTCGGCATATGAAAATGTAGGTGCAATGATCGGCCGCGCGCGGGGGTTACGAGGGGAGATGGCGGGGAATGGTAAGCAGATTCGAGACGCACTGGTTCGGACTGCAGAGAACTGAGATGGGCTCTGCGATCACCTCTGGTTCGTAAGGATCTGGTCCGATCGCTGTGGCGATGGGGTGAGGAAGGGGTAAGGAAAGGGGTGGAGTAGTGCAGGGACTTTATTATTGCCAGAGACGATTTGTTTTCGAGTAGTCGGGTAGGAAGTAATGCATGTATCGCGTTTGTGAGATGGTATGAATGAAACGGTTTTTATCACGGGTTAGATTCAAGATGGCTTCAAGGCTACTAAGTTTCCCGAAATGTGTACATTTTGTTATGCGATGTTATGCCATGGATAGCTATATATTTATTCATGTACTAAATGAGCAGCTGAGTTTATCATGAAGCTTCCCTCCCATTATCTCGTAGCTAGTAATACGCTAAAATCACCTAACCCTCACATCAGATAGGCCGTGACGGGCGGCATTTTGGACATAAAAATAGCCTCTGCACTGGTGTCTGAATGGCCTATTTGGCGTTTTTGTTGGGCTAATAGCTGCTCTCGTTTGTTGTACCCTTCAGAGGGTCGTCAGATCTCGCAAAGATCGCAGAGATATCGCGGCGGGCATTGTGTCGCAGAGGGTCGCCACGGGTCTTCATTGTTTTATTGAGTCGGCTGCAGATGCTAGCTATGTGATAGTATCTGTGATGAGAGGGGTAGGGGCTGAGAGGGAGAGATGGGGTAGGGTGAGGGAGGAATATTGAATATTCAAAGGGTGAAATAGATTATGAGAGTGATAGTGCACCGTCCATGCCCGTTTTATCCGTTTTCAGATGCTATTTTGGTTTCGCTATGTCGGTCGGAATATGTCGTTACAGCTTTCCGCTGTATTGCGATAAGAGTATAGGCATGTTTGCAGAAATATGTGTGGAAATTTTTGTGTTGATGAGCTCTGTGATGCAATGTGTGATATGTTGGACGGGGTGTGCTGTCATGTATATAGTTTGTCACTGATACTGACATGTGCAAGTCAATCGGATACTCTTCTGTTTTTTTTTAAATTTCATGGCTTTTAGCAACGGCTAGTCAGATTGTAATTCAGTTCACCGCTCAGTTTCGATTCAATTAAAGTCTGCTTGCTATGGTTTCGCCGTAACTCCTTTGTACCCCAGCGGAAGAACTTTTGGCTCGCTTTTGTCATTCCTGATAAGAATCTCTTTCGCTACGTGTATAGTCATGCACCTTGGGCAGTGGGCACTTATAATCACATAACAGATTTTACCATATTTAATTTCTTCGACCTCCAAACTGACGTTGTCTAGCTCCTATTTTCAGTCGTCAACCGTCTTTACATACCTGAAGTTCCACATTTAAGTTTCTCTTTTTCCCCACATCTGACGTCTTTTTCTCCCTGTTTTCCAGCCGGGAAAGGTGCCTCTGCACCCGCCGGGTATCTCACCGTTCTTCTACTCTGGAGATTCACTGTCGCAGCCCCCGCCCGCCCACATGGGTATACCGTCGTACCCGCTGGATCCCAAACCAGGTAAGACATGGGAGAAATATCGGGCGGGATTGTGTTCTTGGGTGAATGTATGGTATTGGGATAAAGATATGCTCGTGGGTGAAGATATATGCCTGGGTGAGACCTACACTGGGCGCGATCTATACTTGCATAGCCGTCCTTTGATATAGCGGATTCGTAGATACGTAGATGCGAGATTACGAATTGATTGGATAAGACAGATCATGTCCCAATGGCCCAGTAATATTTCACGTGACCATTTTAGTTGGAACCGTCCAGCCGCGTAAACACACAAAAATAAGGACACATGGTCATTGGTTAGCTTCATCAGATATTGTGCGCTGATATCGCTCTGCATCAGGAAGAAAGGCGTGGTACGCGCTTCGGTGACATCTCCTGGCCTACGGCCGGACGACGCTACGACTCGGGTGTTCCACTGGGGTGTGACGATTTTCCTCGTTAGTTTTTCACATGAGAGGCTGGCAGTGCTTGTTACTGGGCATTCTTCGCTATCTTATGGCAACTTGTGACGCTAAGAGATCGGCGTGAGCGCGTAAATCTACGCGTTTGTCTCGAAGAGCTCCTGGCTCAGTCAAATTGACCGATACCTTGCTGTGTTGCCAAGTGCGACAAATTCAGGATTATAATGATCATTGATGTTGCATTTATTTTTAATGGCATCTTTCCTGGATAACATTGATATCCCCATGTGAGTACACTTCACGAAGTCAAGTGTAATTCTTTAAGCCATTTTTGTCGTAAGTCTTGACTTTGCCAGTGCCGTCCTGTCAGTCAAGTCAATCATGTCCCTCAGAGGTATCGTCTCTTAACTTTCCTAAGCCATCTTTATGAGCCAAGCTATGTTAAGCCAACCTTAGATCACAAGCCATGGTCTCTCTCTCGCTGCATTGCGTCTGGACGCCACTTGAGGTCGCCTGTCTTTGACGCTTCTGACTCTATATCTACACTGGTCCAAATATCACTATCGGCTGTCTATGACTGCTGCCAGACGCACCGGTGACAGGCTGCCATATCTGTCAGGACTGTCATATCTGCGCGCGTGCACCGGTATACGTCAATCGTCACTCGGGGGAGGGGGCGGGGGGCTGGAAGTTTGGTGGTGGATCTGTGCCACCATGAGATCTTGCGCTGTGGTGTCAGAGCTGGAAGCGACTATACGACGTCTCAATGCCGCCTATGCAGTGCTAGCGATATGCCTATTGCCAAATGTTTTGCAGCGATATGCAATTGATAAAAATCTTCTTCGCCCGGTCTTGTTCTTTGCAGCGTTCATGCATGGTGACCACCTGGATTCTGTTGTTCTGACAACCGGGGAGGTAACTCGTTTTCCGGTGGTATATCGCGGCCATGATGGCACTAACGGGAAACCGTATCATTCGCCGGTGGCCACAGGAAAATTTAGACGGATAGCGTGTTATCCAAGTTTTACGGAAGTATTTTCGTGGCGCGAAGTAGACAAAAGTGTATCCGTAACGTGCGAAGGCTCTGTTTTACATGGTAATTTACATGGGCGTTATTTAAAACGGCATTTTAGCACCTTTCACAGACAGAGTTTCCTACGAAACGTTTCATATTGAAATCACGCAAACTAAGTTTGCTGGAAACGCTATACACCGTTAGTAGCACCCATGCACCCACTACAATAATGTTATCTATCAACTATCTTTCGACCAGTCTCAAATATTTGTTTTAGGTCGCAGACGTTCATAACTCTGATTTTATCAAATTTCTACCGGCTGTCCAGTGGCCGGCCCTCCCTCGGTTGGATTGAAGAGTTTTTCTCCGTCGAACCGTGCGCTGATTTTACCAGAGCCGATTCAATCTCGTCCAAATCCGTCCCGATGTGTTGTGACCGATTGATCCGATGTGAGAGAAGAGTCCCCTGATTGGAATCGGGATTAAATAGCGCAGATTTTGAAAAGAGCACCGGATGTTGTCCGGGTAAGCCTTTTTCTGCAGAGGCGTGTCCAGAACGGGAACGAGTTCTCCGGCGGAAACTGTGAATTTTTGTCGCGTGGGCGCGTATTTGTATGTGAATTTTTGTCGCGTATTTATTTGCTATCTAAAAACTCAATAGAACGAAGCTTGTCACAGCATACTGATCATGCATTTGATGCGCGGCACGACCCTAAAGACACAAGGTCCAGAAGTCTTGTTCTCCCATTTTCTCGATGCTGGCGACGCCTCTACGAGGCTGGGCTTAGACGGTGAAATCCAGGAAGTTCATTCTTGTAATCCGCGCGGAAAAATGCTGCCTCAGAAAGGATCGTCTCCAGATAAATCCGGTGATCCTGCCGATCCTTCCAACTACCGTCCTATTTCTATCATCCCAGTCCTTGCCAAAATAGTGGAGCGGGCAGTTCAGCGCCAACTCTACTACTACCTTTCCTCCAACCATCTCCTCTCCCCAACCCAACATGGCTTCCGTCCGCAGCACTCTACCGAGACCGCCCTCACGTGCGTCACCGACAGCATCCTTGCTGCTACAGATTCTGGCCTTCTCTCCATTCTTTGTCTCATTGACCTTAGCAAGTGTTTCGATGTTATCAGTCATGCTAAATTGCTCGAAAAACTCCAGCTGCTGGGCGTCGACACATCCTGGTTTCAAAATTATCTCTCCGGTCATTCGCAGAGTGTAAGCCTCACTTCCTCTGATGGCCGCGTCAAAATCTCACCTCCTCTACCCATCAACCAGGGCGTTTTTCAAGGTTCTAGCCTCGGCCCTGTCCTCTTCTGCGCGTTTGCCAACGACCTGAGCTTGTACGTCTCCGATGGACTGGTTATCCAGTACGCCGATGACACCCAGGTCTTGGTTTCCGGCCCTAAATCTGCTCTTCCAGCGCTTGCATCGCGCATGGAAAGCACCCTTTCCTCTCTTGGCAACTACTTCCTTGCGAACGGCTTAAAGGTTAACGTAAACAAATTCGAGCTCATCACTTTTGGTTCTAGACAAAATTTGCGCAACCTCCCGACGATTAAAATCAGATACCAGGACACGTGCCTGACGCCCAGCACTGAGGTCAAAAATCTTGGTGTGGTCTTCGACCAGCACCTGTCATGGGACGCGCACGTGAGGGCTGTCTCGCGTAGATGCTGCGGCATCCTCGCAACACTATCCCACCTCCGCCACTTCCTTCCTCCTGACACCCTTCCCGAGATAGTCACCGCCCTGGCCGTCTCGCACATCCGCTATTGCCTCTCTGTTTACGGCAGCGGCAGCGCTGGCAACCTCGCAACCATCCAGAAGCTGCTCAACTTTGCGGCTCGCGTGATCGCGGGAAAACGAAAGTTTGACCGCGTGTCAGCTGTGCGAGACAGGCTGGGGTGGCTCGACTCGTCTCAACTCTTCCAATACCAATCCCTCTGCCTCCTTGACAAAGTCCTCTCCTCTAGCCAGCCCGAATGCATCGCCCGTCAGGTCTGCCTCAACCGGGACCATCATGGCCATGTCCGGCACACCAGACAGGACGATCTCCTGCACGTGCCACCCATCCGTTCGGAGGCGGGCCGGCGACGGTTTGTATACCGCTCTCCCCACCTCATGAACGATCTGCCCATGTCGGTGCGGAACCAGCGAGGTCCGCGGTTCAGGCGAGCCCTGAAGGCCCACCTACTCTCGAGACGAGACACGTGATGAACGCGTTTTTAATCATGATGCCGTGCAGGTGGTGTTTTTTTATCCTGAGCTATATGTATATTTTAGGTTGTGTAACATCGTGAGTGTGTATTTTACCCTGCATGTTATGATCCGATTTTATTGACGTGAAGGCCATAATAGCCACTTGTCTTATGGATGGCTCTTTAATAAACTACTACTACTACTAAATCGAGCCCTCGTTATGATCATTTTGTCGGCGCTTGGTTTCAGATGGGCCTCAGGGGTAAGGAAAATTGGACTTTGAGTCGTGTGAGGGTGCTTTGATTCGCCAAATGCCGCTTTTGTCTCGGCGGGTTTAGACGACCGCTAGCAAAAAGTTACGCTTTTAAATGGCACAACGTTATTCAATCCTCTTTTCCTTTGATATTAAAAGCGTGAAATTCTTCTGCCTGGAATATTCCTCATCAAATGAGCTTATTTGCCATTTCTTTGAGCAGCCATTCCCATTCCATGAATGACCACCACATCAATCACATTGACGAGCCATTCCGCTATCTCAGTAGATCACGAGTCAGTTCCAGATGGCTGTTGTCCGTACCTTAATCCACCACCGCCGCCGTGTCTACATTTTTACCATCAACAACCGCTGCACCGTCCTAAAACCATTCTTGTGGCGTCAATTGCCGGTCGAATGGTCCTCACTGTCCCATCGGTAGTGACAGCTGCGATACATGACCGTCTGCAGTGCAGAGATTGTCCGCCCTGTGTCCCGATTTATACAGGGCACATGAACCGCAGTACTCAGCGATGTTTTATACAGAACGGAGCCCATTTGCGGCGGCCATTTGCACACAATGAAGACGTTGCGGTAGAGGTGACCGTCTGGCCCGCTGGCAGGCTGTGTGGCTGGCTGACGGGTCAGCAGGATCAGGAGCCTTGTTCCACAGGATGTCAGCCGTGCCGGCCGATGGCACTTGTTGCACCAGAGGGAGGGACAAATGTCGTGGGAACCGCTACGTGGGAGCGTGACTGAAATGTCCTCGGGGGCTTAGACCATTGACATGAAAAATACAGCGGCGGGTATTTCGTGTTTGTTGTAGGACCAGTGGTTGGTACTTCGGGCAGTCGACATTGGGATTTTTGTTCTGTGTAATGTGTATTCTTGGCTTATGTTCCTTCATGTGACCTTTACAGGCATCGGCGAGTATGTCGTCAATGTATGTGACCTTGACCCATAGGTGACCTTGACCCAATGTGACCTTGAAGTTGACATGCATTTGACGCTTTGCCGGCAGGGATGGCGCGGGCTCCGGTGTACCCGTTCACACCAGTCTCCTCCCACTGCGCGTACCCGCCACTAGGCGCGCCCGACCTGCCGCCGTGGTGAGTCACTCTCCGGCGATCGCGGGTTCGAAACCCAGGGACTACCCACGGTTATAAAGGATAGCTGTGGACAATGAAGCAATCACATTTTTTTTTAACTCTGGAGAAAGTGTTCAATCATTGGATTATTTGTTTTTATTGTGCCATTTTTTTCTAGAGGTTAACACCATAATTATAGGTAGCTCTTGCACTACCATTTTTACACGTCTTGGGCTTGTACAAAAAAAGCATGGTTGTTACATCAAACCTCGCAGGCCTTATAAGTTGCACTGATATATACATTTTTTATGCCGGCTGTACTATCTCGTGTAGCAAGAAGCAAGACTTCTGTCAAGCTGTGTCAGTGTTTCTCGTGCCTTCCTGTTCTCGTGGCGTCCTTTTATGTCTTACATCTCCTTTATGTTGTCTCATGCTCGGTATTCCATCTTTGTGTCCTCCCGTGTCCCCCCAGCCTGGGTGTCCTCAGGTGTCCTGTCTCCCCCCCCCCCCGTACTGATCACGTGTCCTCTGACGCTAAATACCCGCTCGGCCGACCCTCACCACTATTGGAAGTGACATCCCTGTCGGTGATACGACTAACACGTGTTGCAGGCGGCTGGTTAGCATAGGACACTGATTGATGTCGGGTTGAGCGAGGCTCAGAGTGAGAGATGACGTCATCACTTTGGGTAGAGTAGATGATGACCGAAGTAGAGTGTACGGAGGTCAATTGATGATAATAAGCTCATTAACTTATTTCGTGGACCAAGGATAATATCACGAAAGCTATAGTATGTACTCAACTCTGTTTCTGAAGTTTCGGGCAGATCAGCCACTGGTTGTGGTCACTACCCCACCGATCTGGAGCTTGCCTGGCAGCTGGCTGCAGTGAAGCATCATCTGGCAACGCTACAGAAGCGACGGCTAGTGTTGTTACCAGATGGACGTTTCGTGTTCGGCCACTGCCTTATCGCAGCTCCAGATCGCTCCAAAAGCGGGGGACTGCTCCGGCTGGGACGGATAGTGCTGACATCTAGCGGAGGGCTGACAAGCCGTAGTTTTGTAAGCTCTCGTTGAAAACGTGTAGCGCTGTATTACAGACAAGGAGCAGTGTGATTTGACCTGCAGCATAATGATGCATTCCATAACGCATATTGACTGGTGAGGTGAACTAAAGCGACTTTTGGATAATCCGATGCAGGTTGCATCTTGTTGTAGCCTTGATAAGCACCTCAGAGCTAAGCGAAAATGACAAGACCGCGTGCGGCAAGCTTCGCCAAGTGGAGACGAGCTCTCACTGACGATCGAGACCTTTGAATTTTTTTCTGAGGGGATGTTGTAAAACTCATGGTCAATAGTTGGTCACCGGCTGCTGCATAAGATATTGATTAGGGAATAGAGCAATAGCTGCCGCATATCGGCAAATCAGAACTAGGACTGTGTCCGTTTGACTTTGTAGCTATTTATGGGAAGCTGCACAGACAAGGTAACATGAGATGGCATGTGTATATTTGCGTTCAAATGGGGGCATCACAGTGAATATCAGCTCCCATGGTGGTCGACCGAAAAGGATCCGGAGTTAATAGTGCACGGAGTGACTAGTGAGGAGTTTACTATCGCTATCCTATCCGCCGAGTGTCTTGCAAAGCTGGAAGGTCGTTGGGTGTCAACGTTTCTCGTGGCATCAGGATTTTAAACCGGAACGGAAATGGTGCTTCTTAAACGTCTTAGATACGGATTTCTGGTCGGTTGTGTTAGTCAGGCTCCGTGTGTAAAGATACTGCCCCTTAGAATCAAATTTCCGAAACGTACGAGTCTCCATAAACTTGATGTATTGACGCAATGAAGTGGTGCATTTCATTCATCCCGTTAATCCTTTTCATCACAACCTTGCGTCACTGAGTCGCACGATCGGTTCACCTCAATCAATCAAACAATAGCCACGTGAAACAAATCCTAATGTGTGCTCTGTGCTGTGACTCGTGAGTCGTGATTCCATATGACTTTTGAGTCGATGTCGAGTCCATGTCCACCTGTCTATCGACTCTGCGATCTTTTGATGTATAGGGCTGGGGACCTTTATCTGCACTGTGCAGTATATGACCATGAATGTTGGTTGTTGATCTACGGGTACGGAGACCTTTGAGTGTAGCACATGACCCAAACCGTGAATCCATACTCCTTATCCATGGCATGTAGGCATTTGTAACCTACCTCGCTAACACTTCCTCCCCGCTCTACCCGCAGGAATTCTCCGGCGCTCTACCCCTCCACCTCTGGCGCGTTCCGATCAGCCTACTCTGGCCTGCCCTCCAGTCTACACAGGTGGGTGACGTCATCGGGTAGCAGACAGTCGCTGGATGACGTCATTGGATTCATTGTGCGCCGGTGACGGGACTGGCCGTGTTGACAACTTGTGTGTTAGTAAGTGGGCAGTCATGTGTACCTAAGAGCTCTGTATGGGCTGTCGTCTCATGGGTTTAGAACTGAGCGAATCAGCGTTTGTGTTGTTGAACATTGCGTGCCTATTCGTTTTCGTTTTTCTACCTGATAAAAAGAGAGCACTTAGCATCATTCATAAGTAGGTACTCATAAGCATAATTGTTTATTTTGTACGAACCGTGTAAAAAATACTGCTTCATGAACGGATTCAGAATCAATTTCTGCCCTGGCTATAATAGCTGACACCTGATGTATTAGTCTTTCTATTGATATTGTAGCATACAGCTGAATATTGTGACTCCCCCCGTTTGAACGTCTTTTGTACTCGTGGACTGACGCATTCTCTGTATCGTTTCAGGTTTTCTCCTGGCCTGCTTCCCCACAGTTTACCGCCCCACCTGCTTCATCCCGAGTACCTCAAACACAACGGAGACAACCGGTGAGCGAACTGACGCCGGATACAATCGGGGGGGGGGGGGGGTGGATTACGGCATAGTCGTGATCAGTGAATAGTGGGCCTGTGTCATAAAACAATGCTCAGCTTTAGTTACTGTCAGCTTCACTTCATCATGTTTATTGATAGCATTGTTTAGTTTTTTTTTTTTAAATATAATCTACAGGGTCCCTAGATTTATGTGTATCAAAGGAACTTCAATAGACATGAGAGCTGTACGTTGCCCTATGACTGTGTATAATCCTATAGCAATCATTTGACCCATTTCACCCCTGATAAATTATATTACAAACTTATTCAGCCCGCTTAATTTGCGTTAAGATTTCATCCAACCTTGTCTAACATCTTTTCAATCTCATTTAGCCCGTCTGACCTACCTGAGCCCTCTGCGTAACCCCCGTGACCCGTGTTTGACCCCGTGACCCCCGTTCCAGGCATAACGCGGACGTGAAACCGGTCATATCTGCACCTCCCCCCGGCTCGGGCTCCAAACAACAGCAAAACAATGGTCAGGAGCCGGGTACGTGTCGATACACTCACTCGGATGTCTATCGAACACACACACTGGGGGTAAACTGGGTGTAGAGTAACTCGGGGTTGGTATGGTTGAACAGTTGTGTCAATAGTTCGGTGTAGATTCAGATGTGCAGTCATACGTTGAAGAATTTGAGGAATTATTGTTTCAGTGTCATTTGTGTGAGAGTTTTGCATAATTTTCTTAAATATTGCAAAATATGACTGATATTTTTTTCGATTAGCTTGTAAAGAAGGTCTTGCTTCAACGATACTAGCATCGTAGGTACATGTATCTCTAACGCTGCTCGTACTGTTCTCTCCCCAAGTGTCTGACGCTGCCCGCCTGTGCCGAGCAGAGAAGAAGAAGTGTCACATCAAGAAGCCTCTGAACGCCTTCATGCTCTACATGAAGGAGATGAGAGCCAAAGTGGTGGCCGAGTGCACACTGAAGGAATCGGCAGCCATCAACCAGATCCTCGGCAGACGGGTAGGTGGCGCTGCTGAGCTGCTGGTGTATAGATGTCGCCACTGAGCAGAGGCATGTGCGGCTTGTGGATATCGGTGTCAGCTAGCCGTTTGGACTTCGGGCCGGGGCGATGTGCTTCTGAAAGGCGGTGGGTGGGGATCACTGTTATGCTGATATGTGTGGATATTATGTTAT